>NW_005190324.1:2865-4490 GCF_000239375.1 Pundamilia nyererei
GCCCTTTGTCACAAATTCTACCAGTAGTAATAGTAGACATAACGATGACCAGTACTACAAAATGCAATTTTTATTTCAAAAAATGTAAGCAAATTCACAACTGAAACTAAATTGAATGACTCAACCAGTGTCCCATTGAAATGTAGTAGAATTACTAACATGCGAACACAATTGAATGAGCCGAGTTGTTCCAAACAGTCAGGCTAAAATGACAAGATAAAAAGAAAAATACATACCTCACAGTAACTGCACTTGTAGAGTCTTTTTCTGGTGTGGATCTGTTGGTGTTCTTTCAGGGAATGTGGATATTTAAAAGCCTTCTCACACAGGTCACATTTATAGGATCTCTCTTCGGTGTGGGTAATTTTGTGGATTTGTAAGTTTGCATATGTTGTAAACCATTTGTCACACTGATCACAGCAGTACACATCCTCTCCAGTGTGAATGCGTTGATGTTTATTTCGGCGTCCAAGGTTGTTAAAGGTTTTCCCACAAAAGTCACAGCTGTACGCCTTAATTCCAGAGTGGGAAACTTGATGAGTCTGTAAGGCATCATTGCGAGTATAAGATTTACCGCACTGATCACACTTGTAAGCCTTAACTCCACTGTGGATGAGTTGGTGATTTTTTAGCCCACTCTTCTGTCTAAAAGGTTTTCCACACAACTCACAGCTGAATGGTTTCTCTCCAGTGTGGATGAGCGTATGACTATTTAGGTTATTCTTTAGAGTAAAACACTTTCCACACAGGTTACACTTGAATGGTTTAACTCCACTGTGAATGCGTTTGTGTGTCTTTAAGGTATTCCTCAAACTAAAAGATTTTCCACACAAGTCACAGCTGAACGGTCTCTCTCCAGTGTGGATGACTTGATGTCTTCTTAGGTTAGACTTTACAGTAAAATCCTTCCCACACTCCTCACAGCTGTATGTTTTCTCTCTCTTTCTTCTGTGAGGTTTGTCGGCCTCCTGAGAGCGCTGACTTCTCGCTCCATGTTGGTCCTGCAGTGACAGAAATACAAACAGATGCAGTGAGTGAAATGCAGTCGTGGAACAAACCGAAACTTCAAACTCCTTCAAACTAGTTTTAAACCTGAAGGTTGAAACAAAATCACGGCTGTCAAAAACAATGTTTACAGTAAGGCTCAGCACAGATGAGAATTCAAGCAGAAATTCTGTGAACTATTTGAATATTTTTCAGAGATTGTCATGGTCATATATCAAATCAAATCAAATCACTTTTATTGTCACATCACATGTGCAGGTACACTGGTACAGTACATGTGAGTGAAATTCTTGTGTGCGAGCTTTACAAGCAACAGAGTTGTGCAAAGTACAATAACATAGGAACAAGAAATATATAAGAATGGCTGAATCTGAGTTATATGAATAAATATATGTACAATATAAGAGTGTATGCATATTACTGAATGTGTATACTAAATATGTATGTCTACGTGTGTGTGTGTATATGTGTGTGTGTGTGTGTATACATATATTTTACAAATTAAATAGAGTAAAACAATAAAATATATAAAATATACAGTGGTTGGTAGTTGACACGTGCAAAACAGTGGCATTACTGTACAGTATGGAGTGCATAATGTTGAAGTTCCAGTAGTGAAG
>NW_005190325.1:0-4490 GCF_000239375.1 Pundamilia nyererei
CAAGTAACTTGACCAACACTGGTCACCACCCATCTTGAGGAGTTTGCCCCCTCACATATACTAATGTGCCACAAACAGGACTTTAATATCACCAACCATTCCCATTTTATTACGGTGTATCCATATAAATGGCTCAACCTGTATATAATGCACCATCTGCAGCACATGAACACATTGCAGCTGAGAAGAATGTTGAATCATTTCATTGGACTTTTTTGTGAAATGTAATGAAATAAAAGTGAAACTATAATCCCATCATTACCTGATTTAATTCGTACATAGATCTGGAATTATTTGAACAGTGACAGTTTTGATTCTGTACTTAACAACAAATATAAACTGAAACGATCCAGATTTTAGCTTTAAGAGGACGATCGAGCAGATTGTATTAACTGTTTGTTACAGCCATTTTTATACACAATACCCTAATTTCAAGAGTACAAATTAACTGCAACACTTTTTTAAAAGCCATTGGTGGACAATTGCAGGGTATTGTTTCGTTATTCTAATCAATTGCACAGTTGAACTCCAGAGTGTTTATTCTGGAGTTCAGTTTGCATTTTGAATCCATTTCTTTTAACACACGACATGAGCTACTGCGGCCAACCTAACAGGCAATCCTTAAACCTAAAACAAAAAAATAGCAAATCATTAGCATAGAACATAGAGAATGAAGAAAACAACTGATCTTCCAAATTCTGCAGGATCTACAGGATCATTTCCATGGTATAAAAGAATGTTTCTAAACACCCTGAAAAGGAAGGTCAATGTATTATAACCTTACTTCTACCCAAAAAGACATTATGGGAGAAAATGTAGAGGGTTAACAACAAGGTACAAATTGGACATGAGCTATCCTAAAAAAAAAAAGAAAAAAGAAAAAGCATACTAAATAATTCAATTTAGTGTGCTTGTTTTTAGTATTCAATAGTACTGTACTGGAATCATTCAATTCCAATTGAGCCCCTGAATGTAAGGACTGTGTCTAAAAATGACTTCAATTACTCAAGATTTAACATAGTTGTTTTCTTTAACAGCCCAAATTAAAATTACAGTACATCTAGAAAGTATTCACAGTGCTTCACTTGGTCCACAGTTTGTCATGTTACAGCCTTATTCCAAAAATGCATTTTAGTTTTTTAGTTTTTTTTTTTTACAAGAATGATCTGAAAAGAAAACTATATAGAAGGACTGTGTCACTGTGCTGTCTGAAGGATACCACATTATCTGCCAAAGATTGTGCAATGTTATGGTATGTGCTAACATACACATGCCACAACACTGCATTGACTATACTCTGCTTAGATTCAGCCAAATGCAGCAAAACACATTTGCCAGCACTTTATGGTGCAAATACAATGCAACCCAAAGCATTACAGTAAAATCAACCTAAGAATTCCTCATGATAAAGAAATGGTATATTCTGCAGTGGCCATGCCAGTCACTTCAACTCAACTGAAAGGGAGCATGCTTTTCAGAGCACTTTGCTCTCTGACTGCAGGCTTACTTGTTCCTAGAGTATTTAAAAGTAGAATGGGAGGCAGAACCTTCAGTTTCAGGCCCCTCTTATGTGGAAACAGCTTCCAGTTTGTATTCAGGAGACAGACACTATCTCTACTTTTAACATTAGGCTTAAAATTTTCCTTTTTGCTAAAGCATATAGTTAGGGCTGGATCTGGTGGCCCTGAATACTACACCAGAACAATTTATTAAAGTCAAACAAGCAGGTTTTTAGCTGGACTTTCTGTCATCCGAGTGACCAAAATGTCTAAATATAATTTGAGAGAAGATCTATATTTAAGAACTGCACACTAAAGCTATTTGACAAGACAGCACACCAAAGCACAGAAAAATCTATAGTTTATATGTTGTTAAATCCATGAATGTCTGAGGATCCAATAATTTTGCATACACTCTTTGGTTTTCCTCAATTAATATGCACACACCATGGCTCACAGGAGAACAGAATTCACGTCGGAACACGCTTGCACTTTTCTTGCATCCTGGCTAGATTTCAAGCTGTGGCCTTGAACTGTTCAGTCTGCATTGAGTGTCTTCTTAGAAGCATCCGCCTAGTAAGCTCTTTCCGGGGCCCAGGAGGAGCAGAGGGAAAAAATTGCTTTTGGCCAGACTCTTTCTCAGAAAAACTACTTCCATTGCTGAGGTTACAAACATTAAGGATGGGGGTGTTAGTAAGAGGTGGGAGAGATCTTGGTCTGGCCTGTGAGTTAAGATCCAGCAAGAAGGCACCAGAACCTCTGCGCTCATATCCAGAAAGGATTCTCTGACTCGTTCCTGACACCAACTCCCTGGAACCCATTGTGCTAGAGGAATGCAAAGGCGCCAGCCTCTTGCCATCTGTCAGGTCTCTAGCTTTCTGCTCTTCAGGGACATTTTGAATGTTTACAGCTATTTGTGGGTCAGAGTTGTATATGTCTGCACCTAGCTTGCGTCTTTGAATGACATTATGAAGGCTTGATGAAGCCATGCAAGGTTGCAGTTGTGTTACAAGAATTTTACCAGTGGAAAGCGAGGAGGGGACTGAATCTGTACCAAGGTTTTCAGAATGCAGATTAGGATGGGAGGCAGAGTGAGATGAAATGAGACCTGGTAGTGGTATCTTTTGTCCAACTTGTTTGGCACTATCATTTTTTCCATCTCTTGCTTTTTCATTACTTGCTTCACACCATTTGTAGCTGTCAGAGTTTTGGCTGTTATCCTCATCCAGTCTAGGAACTCTGAATGAGAAGTTATCAGTCAGACTTAAATCCTGGGCTTTTTCTGAGACTGAAGCTTCAAGAGGTTGCTGGGTGAGCAGAGATGCTGGGATCTTCAGCCAGGGTTCAGAATTCAGCCTCAGTAGAGGCTGCTGCAGTCCATTTAGAGGTGCTTGGCAAAGCCCGCGAAATCTTGACGGGGAGCACGGATGGGAGCTTATGCCACAGATCTGTGCTTCTTTAAAAGAAAAGACTGGTTTTGGAGGGCACAAGGTAGAGGAGGTGCACTGGGGAGATGTGATGAGCTGGATTTCAGATGGAGATGCAGGAGCTGGTAATGTCATTTTTTCTGCCTGGTCAAGAGGACGAAGGGGAGGCATGCTGAGGTACTGCTTGGTTTGCAGTTTACCACATGGGAATTTGTCAGTTGTTATGATGATCACCTCCTTTCCCTTGTCTTTGCATGCATCAAGCAACAAGTTCAGCACCTTTAGGTCTCCAGTCATGACTGCGTAAACCAATGCTGATGTCCCAGACTGATCCTCCAGACTGATGTCTGCCCCACTGGCCAAAAGCAGAGAGACCACCTCTGGGCCAGCCTGCTCCCGGCAGGCATGCATCAGTGCAGATTGACCTTCTTTGTCCTGGATGTTGGGGTCTGCTCCCTTCTCTAGAAGAAACTGTATCAGCTTGACTCGACTGGCACTCTGGGCATCAACATGCTGGGTACGGCAGGCCACCATCAGTGGGGTCTGGCCTTGGCTGTCACTCTCATTGATGTAGGCTCCCCCTTCCAGGAGCAGTCGTGTGAGCCGCAGGCGACGGAGAAACACTGCTTTTAGTAGTGGATTACCTGAATCTATGGTTACACCAGGATTACAGCCTTCTGCCTCCATGCTTCTTGGTCACAGATGGTGATTTTGAAGATGTAGAAAGACAGATTTCTGTGGAAAATAACAAAACTATTTAAGGTTCTGTAGAAGAAGAGCAGTTGCTTGCCATGATGACGACATCAGCAGGAAACCTGTCGAAAAACAGTAGCAACCCACACATACAACTCTAGAAATCTTCCTTAATTCTATACCAATATGATTCTTGTTTAGTTACGTCAAGGTGCAAAAGGACACAGTTAGAGCTTAGATAAGTGTCATGGTGTGGGTTAAAATTCCAGTCTTCGGGCTGTTGTTAGAAAAGTTGAAAAAAAAGAAAGTGCCAGGTGTCGCATGGCGACACCTGTCGCATATTATATGTATGTGCTAATGTATTTGTTATCTTTAGTCTTACTTTACAATTTGCTTTTTAATTAATTAACTTTTAATTTAATCTACTCTGTTTATAAGTGATAATTTCAAATGAATTGCATATATTACAGTTTCTTTACCAAAGTGTGAAACAAATAGTCAGGAAAAGCAAGAAACTGATAATTGTCATCTTCATTTTCAGCAGTTCTATGTCTGCAGCACAAGCAGAGCCAGCCTCTTTCTATCCGCCTTTGTGCTGTTTGTCCTTGCCTTTTTCTATCAGGCCAGAAAAGGCTGCAGTTAACAACGTCGCAGACAGTAACACAACATTTTCTTCAGTTAGTCACAGAAACCAAAACACTACAATGAAAAACATTCCTAGACTGTTTTTTTGGTAATTCTTCTGCTTTTTGTATGTAAAGTAGCAACAGTGGGTTGTCGTGGTTCGGATTTTTGAGGAAGAGACATACGACTGAAAGTCCATAGTGAGTCAACACAAATGATTTTATTAAAGCACATATATGTGGTGAAG
>NW_005190326.1:0-4489 GCF_000239375.1 Pundamilia nyererei
CTTGTGAAGTGGCTGTTTGGTCTCTCCGATGTAGAGGTCTGGGCATAAATGTTCGTTATAAGGTTTTGTGTTATTTAGTACTGATTGAAACTTTTCCATTATGTAATTTTTAACTGCTGTAGGATGAAACCTTTAATCCATTCATCAGGTTATTTTTTTTAAATATATATGTTTTTGAGAAGATTTATGAGAACATCTGTTATAAATATTTAAGTCCTTTTTTTCTAAAAAGTGTGAACTCATTATTACAGGTATAAATGATGTTGAACGTATGTTACAGTTACTTCCTAATTTTTTAATCATAGGTATATTTTAGAAATATTCATGATAAAGTATTGTGTGGTGAACAACACAAATTTTAATACTTAATAGCAAGTCTGAAATTCAAGCCTGACATGTAGTAAACAGTCTGCCGCTTTAAAATTCATGCCATGAAGTCAGTTTTCTAAAGTAAGTTTTTTTATTTATTGGCTGCTGGAGGCAGAAATTCACATTTCTACACATACACAGTCATATCATTTCTGTATCAGCTCAACTTCATCAGTTAGTACCAACAACATGCTAAAGAAACACAAGGAGAGAGGGATGATAGTGATGTAGAACTATACGAAGCATCCTCTTTATTATTGTCATTTTCTTTCTTTAGTTCATCCTGCAAATTAACATTTTAAAGCCTGTAGCATATCTAAACAAAAATGTGCTATAAAATAATGAGAATGTTGAAGATAGAGCATCTAGGTATGAGGAAAAGCGGAAGACCACAGAGGAGGACATGCAGAGCATTGGTGTGGACTAAATAGGACGACAGGGTGAAGGATCCAATGTGGTGACTCCTAAAAGGAACAGCCAAAATAAAAATAAAAATATGTTGGTGTGTTATTGCCATTTGTCAGTCAGCAGAAAAATGTAAAACTTTTCTTGCGATTACATCTTATCAAGGTGACTCTCACAGCTCTTACATCTTGTAAATATAATTCACACTCTGCTTTCAGGCAATCGGGGCTGAGCCCTGCATCCAAATGTCAGCTCATTAGCTGGATGGTTTCACTGGCACTGTCTGTCACTGACTAATTACCTTCCTATTAGTTTATTAGGTGTGTTCTCCTCTTAAAAGGTGGTCCTAATTAAAAGTCTGCAATGAGCCTGGAGTTGACACTTGCTGTTTCTTTGCTCGTCCTTGGTGTCTTGTTTCACAAACTACAAGGAGTAACATTTTTGGATTACAGGGGAAGACAAAAAGAAAAGTCCTTCAATTGTGCTTCTACCCAAAAACTGAAAAGAAAAGATTTTAGAGTTGCCAAGGCCTCTAAAGTTTATATAAAGAAGGCCTCCTTTTTCTCTGTCACCATAATAGAGGCTCTGAAAAAGTATAATTAAGAATAGAGCAGTGCTAGTCTGTTATTTAAGTCAGAAGATTTCAAAGGTTGTTTTGGAGCTCTCTGACACATTTTATTCTCCTCTTTATGAATAGGAGTAAAAGTGAAGGATTTTAATTCAATATAGTGTAAATGATTTTCAGCAGTTCTGAATGCTGTTCATACAGTTCAACCCAGCCATGAAAGCCCGATTTACACTAACTCAACTATCTCTGTGTCTATTGTGGCTCACGTGATTTTTAGTTGTCTGTACCGGCAATTTCATTTCATTTCATTTATTTATTTATTTCACACTTGGTACAACAATTCAAACAAACCAACCACACTTTCTATCAAAAAGCACTACAACCATGTGTGAAAAGGAGCAGGAAGAAGAAAATATTCTTATTAAACCCTGCCCCCTATCTACAATCCAAAAATCAGGGAACAAACTAACGTTAACATTTATCTCCGGTCCTAACCCAAACCAAACAAACAAATTTACAATCAGAATATACCACTCCACATAATAACAAGGAGAAAAATAAAATTAAAATAAATAAAACAAAAAATTATAATGGATCCTTAATCAGACTTATCATAACGAGAAAAACTTCAATTTATACCGTGCTGACTCACAAGTCATCTTCAAGGCCCTACAAGATTAGAGAGACAATAAGGGATCAGGTGTCTTCTTCTTTGATTTTCTGACTCTTTTTGATTTATTTCAGTTTTGCCTGCTTTCTTCTGTACAGGGAATCTTGCTACTGCCACCTTATACTTTCTACTTATGTCAAGATCCACAGCCATGATGATATACACATGTTAGTCCCAGCTGATGGTTTGTCATTACCAGGGTGTTACAGAAGAAACATCTCACGGTAGCTAAAATCAGTGAGCTCTCTCAAGACCTTTGCAGCACTGATTTCAGACAGGAACAGGAATTGTCAGAAGAGTTGTCCAAGAGCCAAAGACCACTTATAGAGAGAGCTAGAGAAAGATCTGGCATCAGCAGGTAACAACTGTTTCGGAGAAAACAATAAATAATGCAGCTGCCGAGACCTGCATGCATCACTCAAGTCTCCATTGCTGAAAAAGAAGCACGTTGAAGCACATTTAACATGTGCTAAACAACATTTAGACAAAGCTGCAAAATATTGGGAGAATATAAGTCTGGTCGGATGAGGCACAGATTTAATGTTATAATACACATCAGTTGTGCAGGTCAAAAGACACTGCATATCTCCCCAAAAACTCCATGCCAACAGTGAAGTTTGGAGGTGCGAACAACATGGTGTGGGGCTATTTTTCACCATATGGTACTGGGAAACTTTATAACTTTGAAAGGACCTTGATAAAAAATCTGCTGCCAGGATGATAAAGATGAAATGAGGGTGGATTTTTCAGTAAGACACTGATCCCAGACACACGTTCAATGAAACTCACTTGGTTTCAGAGAAATGAGGCAAATAGAATGACCCGGCCAATCAGCTGACCTGGATACAAGTGAAAATCTATGGAATGAACTAAAGATCTATAGGATGTGCCGATGGAACCGTCAGGAATACTGATTGTGCGAAAGAATCGGACAAAATCCCACCTGATCAATGCTACTTGTTTCTCCATACCTGTGGCATGTCCAGCGGGGTGGCCTGGGGGGGCACAGGCCACCCCCCCAACCAGACTGGCCACCCCAGGTGCCACCCCGAATCAAATGCGAAATGTACGATTATGTTTTCGCAGTGGAGCTCAGGGATTCGAGTGCAAGTGAATGCAGCATCGGCTTGTGCACTATGAGCATCACGTTAGCAAAGGAAGGAGAGCCAAGCACGAAAGACGGCACCGCAGAAAACAGTTTTTCAGTGAAGGAAAATGAGGAGAGAATAAATGTCCCGGTAAGTAATATTAAGTTTGTTGAGTTTAGTAAACTTTGGCGAAATTAGAATACCAAGGAAAAAATAACACTCAAAGAATTATTGCAACCGTCAAATATTTCAGACAGTAGGCTGCTGAGGGCAGCTAGCACAAGAGTTATGAGTTATAAGATATAATCCAAATCGTAACATTGCTGTGTGGAGCTGCAGATTTGGTTGCTTAATACTGGCAGTGTCACCATGCCAGCTGACTGTACTTCAGTGTTGTTCTTTATACATCAATAAACCAAAGTTTACCATGAGGCAGCACTTACACTACACTGTGCGGTTTAGCTAATTTCTCTCATTACTTATCCAATCTTCCAGCTCCATGTTATGAATAGAGTGTAAATCACCCCTGTGCCATGTTCAATGCAGGGATGTGCAGTTCTGGTTCTCAAGGCTCCTGTCCTCCTGGTTTCAGATGTTTCCATACTTCAAAACAGCTGATTTAAAGAATCATTTACAGACGTGTGCACAACTAGGTGTTTGGGGATTATTTGATTTAAACTGGCTCTGTTGGTATAACATCTAAAACGTGCAGGATAGGTGTCCATGAGGGCCAGAATTTGACATCCCTGACTTCTAGTCAAGGTACATACATCAGGAAAGTTGTTGTTTGTGACACAAGTTTTTGCTCTATTACTTCAGGGCCAACCAGTAGAGATAAAAGAACAGAAAATATCTCAAAATATTGAGAATTTCTTCCTTAAGAAGGCTAAAATACAACCAGAAGCAGAGAGCTTCTTTTTTCCTGTTTCAAAATCAAACACCAGTTTGTGAGAAGAGTATCTTCTTTTTTTAATAGGCAGATAAAGTTTTGCATTGGCATTGGCTAATTTGCCAGTTGTATGTTAAAAATGTTCATATTTTAATATTCAAAATGGTTTTTGCATCTAGGAGCTTTGAATTGATTAAATATTAAATAAACGGTGCCGTTTCTCATTATTATAACTTATTTTGTGGACATCTATAATTTCATTTGTTTGCATGTGTAGATTGGTTGGGTTGTTACCAACATCTGGAGACAATTTCACATCAATACCACCTTTAGTAATATGTTTACTTCAGAAATTGGTGATATGTCTGTTTTTGTTCATTTACAAATAAACAAATTGGAGTCTATTACAAACATATCATTTAGATCACTGTGGTGCAGAACCTGTAATACCTGCAGTGTGCTATCAGAATCAGAATACTTTATTGATCCCTGGGGGAAAT
>NW_005190327.1:0-1124 GCF_000239375.1 Pundamilia nyererei
TTTCTGAAAGTTGTAACACAGAGGTTTGGCCTGACTTGGATCTGAGCAACTCTGAGTGAGCAAATGCAAATGTGCCAGGCCTCAAGGATAATGGGCGGTTTGCACAACAAAAGCTGGAGGAGAAACGAGCTGACGACCTGTGAAACTCTCAGCAGGGGTGAATAACACCTCGGGACTTGCACCAGAAAATAAAAAACCCAGTAATTCTAGGGGGTGTTGGGTTGAGGGAAGTTACGCAAATTTGCGCAGGTTTAGTAAATCTAGTGTTAAAAGAAGATCTCAGTGTGGTAGATATTTGGAGGGTTGTTCACACTATGGAAAGAAAATACACCTTTTATTCTCATTCACATAAAAGATATTCCCGAGTAAATGATTTTTAAATTTCTAAATCATGTGTTCATTTACTAATGAACTATAAGATAGGTGTGATCGCTTTAACAGACCACACGCTGGTAGAATTGCACATAAATCTAAATGTTGAAAAGAACAGAACGGGTAGGTGGAGACTAAACTCAAGCATATTGCAGGACGAAAAAGAGGATATAAGATATCTTTTAGAGGTGAAAGTTGGATCTACGGACAGGCTGGCCACTGCACGGGATGCTTTGAAGGCATTTATTCATAGCAAGTGTATAGGTTAGTGTTCTAAGAAAAACAAAGAAAATAAGGAAAAGATACAAATTTTGGAGGAAAATACAGGTAAGATGGTGAAAAAAAGTAGCAGAAAAATTTGATGATAATAAATTGAAAGCGATCGGAATCAGAATCAGAAAAACTTTATTTATCCCCAATTAACCAACAACAGAGCAGCATAACATTGAAGATAAGGACCATAAGAACAGGCAATAAGAGTGAGATAATAAATACACAGAATATACAGTTAATACAGTTTTAAAATTAAAGTGACTGAAAGGTGAATAAATAACTGTAAGTGACTAAAAGTGAGTAAAGTGTCGGTAGTATAAGAAGAGTGTAGAGTAGTTTCTGTTTCTGGTGTGGGAAATGTTCTTATCTGCTGGAGTTAAAAAGCAGAGTGGCTGAGGGGACAAAGGTGGCTCTCCTCCTCCTCTCAGTCCTGCAGGAAATGCATCGGAGGCGTCGCCCAGAGGGGAGCCATTGAAATG
>NW_005190327.1:2585-4489 GCF_000239375.1 Pundamilia nyererei
GACAAATTGGAAACTCCTAACTGAGGTAGATGTAAGGAAGGTATCCATGCAATGAAAGCTGGAAAGTCACCGGGAATAGATGGCTTCCCAGCAGAGTTTTATCACAGATTTATAGACTTGCTATGTCCACTTTTAACTGAAGTATTACATGAAGCGTTTGAATATGGACGGCTCCCTGCAAGTTTTAATCAGGCAGTGATATCACTAATCCCCAAAGGCGACAAGGATTTAGTAACAAGGCTTGTACTACCACAAATTATCCATAAAGATCAAGTAGGGTTTATCAAGAATAGATCTGCTTCCGATAATATGACATCACTACACCTGCTGTGGCTGAATAGAAATAACAAATCCTGTATTGGCTATATCTTTAGATGCACAGAAGGCTTTTGATAGGGCGGAGTGGAGTTTTCTGTTTACGGAAAAATTTGGAAAAGGTGACAACTTTTGCAGATAATTTTTATTTGTTGTTGTTTTTGTTTGTTTGTTTGCTTCTTGCTTTTGGTTCTTGTATTTGTTGTTATAAAATGCAAAATCTGATAAATACTTGAATTGTACAAACAATAAAACAGTTCTGTTTCCGGAGCTGAATTAGCCTAGTTCTCTAATTCTTGGTGCTAATGAATCATTCTCCGATGAATTTTATTCTGGTAGAAATACCTCATCTGCATCTCCAGTTTGTCCCAGCGACTGGTCGATAAACAGCTGCCAGTCGAGGTGAGGTCATATTTTACAGGAACATAGCTGAATAATTAAGAGTGCTTCTCTGAATAATGAATGAGGAATACCTGCTGGTGATCTTTGCTTCCTCCAGCAGCTGTTTGAACTCTTCTCTGGCTTTCTGCAATTTACTCTTCTTCTCTTTGTACTCATCCTTCATCCTGCTCTTCACAAACTGATCAAACACCTGGACGCATACAGGTAACACTGATGTCATCGTGACATCATGACATTGCATGAAAATGTTAGAAATGAAAGTAATCTTTAATTTGCCAAACCTGTTTCCTCTGATCTGAAGTCAGCAGCAGGTATCGAGGGTCAAATACCATCTTATGAAGCTCCTTCTCCCAGGTGGAGAATGCAGACACCTGAGGAGAGCCACAGGTCAATATTTAAATTTAATGGTTCAATCTGTATTTATCCTGGCAGGGTGACTCTTAATAAATCTAATTTATATGGAGGTGCATTACACATATAGACTAAGATCAATAATGCTATCTATACAGTTTTTTTAATCTTCAAACCAACATGAGGTGAAAAAGAAACAATTTTAAACACAAATACAAAAAAGACACAGATACACGTAAAACATAATTTTAGTTGGAGAATTGTGGCTGTGATGAAGCTCAATTCTGTCTTTCAGTGAATGAAGATCGATCATTGTTCTTCAGATAGTGGGGGTCTGATCCACCAAATCCAGCAGGATAGGAGTAATGATGGATCCAAAAGTGCAGACTCAAAACAAAGATTTATTACCACATGACAAAAACAAAAAACTGGCTGAACTGGGAATACAGAAACTAAACTGGCAGGCAGATGGATGGAACACACAGCGTGGGATGACGGTACAAACAGAAAAGTAGAGTGTATAAACAGAACCTAAGGATTACCTATACTGGGAGAACTGACAAAACAGACCTAAAGCCTGTTGATACGGAGGGAGAAACTCAGGGAGATGACACAGAGGGAGCAATCAGTGAATGGGAGACAGAAGGGAAACACAGCTGGGCAAATCAGGGCAAAGCAGGGGAAGCAAAACCTGATACAATCAGTGCTGGGCAAGTTACTTTGAAGAAGTAATTAATTATAGCTACTAGTTAATTCTTCAAAAAAGTAACTGACTTAGTAACTGAGTTACAAGATCCTAAAAGTAATTAATTACTTCAAAAGTAACTATTGCGTAA
>NW_005190328.1:0-1216 GCF_000239375.1 Pundamilia nyererei
GAAGGACATATCCTGGTCAAAAATTACTCCTAGATTCCTCTGGAGGCCAAAGTAATGCCATCCAAAGTAAGCATCTGGTTAGATACCATATTTCTAAAAATTTTAGGGCCTCGTTCAAGAAATCAGTTTAAAACCAGAGATAATTTGATCTTTGTGGCATGGTGTGTTATCCTCCTGGAAACCACCAAGCCATTACTGTTGACAGAAAGGATACACCGTGGTCATACAGGGATGGACATGGTCAGCAACAATACTCTTGTAGGCTGTGGTGTTTAGAAAATCCAGAGTTAGTAAGATTATTATCATTTCATCATTCATTGTTTCTTTTACAATTGCTGTTATGTAAATTGTCCAAAAACTGGAAAATGCAGTAACATGACATGCAAATATGCCTGAAATTGCACGCCATGAACCATGCCATGATGTTACAAATGTCTATTCGATAATAAGTTGTGATCAGCACATATTTGAAAATCAGCATTGTTCAGAACCCTTGATTCAGACTGGGCAGTTGTTTAAAGGAAAGTGTTACATAAATATGGCCGTAATAATCACAAAAGTCAGAACTTAGGTAGTTTCCAACTTCTGTAAGTGTCACCCCTCCTTTTCCTCCTCTGACCACTTCCTGCATGGTTCCTTCACCCCTGATAGCCGTTATCTGGAAGGAATTGTGTGAAACCAGTGGTGTGATAGGGAGGTGGTGGTTAAATGTATACTTCTTTATTAAAACTTTAAATGCCCTCCCTTAGGACCAGAAATAAAGAGCTGGTACAGAGGTCACATCAATACCGATTACAGTTTTTCTTAATTGCTAAAACACAGTTCTTGAAACCTCCACTCATTTTCTCAAAACCTTAAACACAAATCCAAAAATTTTAACTACATTCACAAACCCCCAGAGTTTTCTGTCAAAATCAAACTGTTACCTCAAAATCAGTTATCCTGTGTTCAAATACAAACATTGTGTTCACATCATAAACACAGCAAGTAAAAATATATTCACCACAGAACATTTCTTAGGCACTACATCAAATAATTGATGGCAAAGAATCCAGGGCATTACAGTTTTTTCTGATTGCTTAAGCACATTTTTTGTAACTATTGGCTAATTTTTGCAAAACTCTTCACACAAATAAGAAAACCTGTCACCCAATAATCAAAACATTGTAGTTCTCTTGCAAAAGCAAACACAGCTAGATTAACTCTTCACACCTTC
>NW_005190328.1:2498-4488 GCF_000239375.1 Pundamilia nyererei
TGCCAGTATGTTGGTCAGGGACTTTCACAATGGCACACTGACCAGTTGTGTTCCTCCTTTTTGCCAGATAGAACCCTGCTTCAGCTCTGCAACTACTAGCCTACAGTAACAGTAGGCCTATGGGCATACTTTTACTGGGTTGGGTTGAACTCTTTGATCTGCTCCCCTCATTGTCATTCCATGGTGTACAATACTTGCCCGAATTTCATCAGTAATGACTTTTCTTGGTCATCCTCCCCCCTCGAACTGACTTTTATCCTGCCCAGTTGTTCTGATCGCATCATTAAACAAACGTGTGTTCAATTGTGAGTTGCTGTGTGTAAAAGATGACAGCTGTGTTGGAATTGTGTTCACATTTTGCTGCCAGTGTTTAGTTTTGTGTGTAAATGTGTTTAAGGTTTTGTGTGTAAATGTGTTTAAGGTTTTGTGTATGAGTTTTGCAAATTGTGTTCAAGTACCTGAACAGTGATTAAGGTTTGGCAAAAAGAGTGTTTGATTGGAAAAATAAGTTTAGGCCACTGAAAATTTGGTTTAGAGAATGGAGTTTACAGTTTTTCTGCATTCCTAAAACACTACTCTATTTCCAAAATAAAATATGACTGTTCTGATGGGAGTATTTGTTACAACACTGGTTTAATCTTAAACACCCTCAATACTACTACAGTGGCAATAACCTTTGGCAAATTCCACCAGATTGGCTACACTCCTTGTGACAAAAGTGTATGTAGAGCTACTGGGAGCTTTCTGCTCAGCCTTCGTGGTTTTGGTAAATGGTGCAGACTATTCTAGCATGCAGTAACCCCAAACCCCAGACTTTTTTTAATTTCTTAGATACATAGATGCAGACAGCATCCACCAGGATTCAACAGAGGAACTCTTTGGCAAAACATATTTGGATGGAAGTTTACAGGTCAGCTTATCATGTGCTCTCCTACCTCTTGACAGAGGCAGCTGAATCAATGGTGTGGCGGGGGATCCCCTATCCATGAAGACATGTGTGGTCCCTTCATCATTCTGTTTTCCCTCCCCCTCCATGATACTGTAGCTTAGGCTCCCCTCCAACAATCAGGTCCTTCATGGAGGCCATAATGACAAAATGAAAGCCAGTTGTGTGTCTGTGGAGGTTTTAATGAGTTTCAGAGCTGCTGTGGAAATGCTGGCTGTCCAAACACACAGTGGTGCTGCTGAAACACAAAGAAACTAATGGGAGGCTTGTAAGATTGTTCCAGGAGATCTGTTGTAGCTTTGTGAATTTTGCCTTTGATAGTAACTGTACTGATGATGGGGATGCCAGCAGAATTCATGTTCCTGAGTTTGTGTCTTTTTGAGCAGGTCTTTGCCTTTGAGTGAAGGATTAGAGTATGTAGCCTGATGTGCTTGTTTGCAGTTCTCCAGATAAACAGCAGAAGTGGGCTTGAAGAGCAAAGGGAGGGGAACACATGAGTAGCACAGACAATGGTTACTGTGGTGAGGTTCATTGTTTTTAAAACTCACTTTATTTGCAATAGGAATAGGTTCTTTGTATACTATGCCTTCTATGGTCTCAGTGGCAGGGGCTAAGTTAAAAGGGACCGACTGCACTAAAGCCCACATTTCCTGTAGTTACAATGATTTCTGCTCTGGGGACATACACTGCTAAAACATGTAGACGATGCTCTTCCAAGCTCTGTGTAGGGCCAATGCACTTAGATGTAACTTCTGTAAATAAAGACAGTAGTTAAATATAATATCTGCACCGTCCTCTTTCACTTCCTGTTCCAAAGGAATTGGGAAAAAACTGCTGTCATTTTTATTGTCACACCAATAGAGCACTTGGCTCTCAAATGGGATTTATAGTCCTGCAAATGTGTCCGTCTATGCACATTTTTTAGTCGGACAGAGGGGGAGAGGGGTTTTCACCCATGCAAGACCCACTGGTGTGCAATCCTTAACCCTTTAAGACCTACCATAGAACCAAGTCCGCCACAGCTTATATTATATTTTTACATGT
>NW_005190329.1:0-4485 GCF_000239375.1 Pundamilia nyererei
CTGTGTCTTCCTCATTTCCGCAGAGAACGCTACAGGTGGACAGTCCTCAAAACGTGGTTCCAGTGACGGTGAGTTCCGTATTGTTTATCAAAATGACGTAGTATAAGCTTAAATTTTAGTCTAAATTATTGAGCCGTGTGCTTTGACTATAGAACTTCAAGAGTGGAAACTCGTCTTTATTGTCCCAAAATACAAAAACAACAGAAAAAAGCCGTAAAAAACTAAAGAAATGCAGAGAATAACATTCTCAGTATTTAAGAAAAATGGATAACGTGCAGAGTTGTTGTTTTCTGCAGATTTGCAGTTTTTAATTTTAAAAGCTGGAAACTAATGAAAGCTGAAACGATTTTAATCAAAGGAAGCCTTTGAATAAATATCATGGTTTCCCCTCTGCTTGTTCCAGCTGGAGCATCTGGTGGATGTACAATGGCAGACGGTAGGTGCAGCATGAAGTCCTCTCCCTGTAACTGATCCTGACTCAAACTATAACTTAGCCTGAGGTCAAGAGTAATGAAAAAAAAGATGTGTGCACTGTGAGGCACAGAAATGAAAACAAGTCTTTGAGATTTTGGTGACGTGTGCTTTGTGGTGTTCCTGCAGTCTAATGTATGTTAAAACAGCACCATTTAGATTAGCTTAGCAGAAAGAGAAGCACGAGGATACAGCTGTCCTAGATGGGTGGGTTCATGAAGTTCTACTTTGAAATCTCGACTTTACCTGCTACTGTCTGTTTGTTTCTTTTGTTCCCATATTTTGTGAGTGGAATACAAATTTATCTGTTAATACTAGTTAGCATGCTATTATTAAATAGACTGCATCCTTAATAATCATCAGAACCTAATTAAAATTGGAGCAATGACTTTTTAGGTGGTCTGTTAGGATAAATTACACACATTGAAAAACACTGTTGGTCAGAAAACAAATAATTTGTTCTGTCACACGATGCTGTTTGTACTGAAAATGCTCCAGAGTGGACCAACACCACATTCACAGTGAAGAAGTCCAGCTCAGTGACTCAGACTCACTGTGGTGATAACAAACAGGCAGCTGGTAGCTGCAGCAACTGTGAACTCTCATGTGAAGCTGCTAATAATACAAACTACACAAAAAGCCTTTGTACAGAAATTAGCTATAGAGACCAAAATGGTTGTTTTGTAGCAGCCGGTAAATGTGTTTACCTGTTTACCTTTAAAACGGAATATCTTAACATGGGAGACTATGGAAACTGACACGTTTGACCAAAGACGCCTTTAGTTTTTGTCAGCTCAGGCTGGGCTCTATTCTGCATGTCCAGAGGTTGCTGATTAGCTGAGGCGGCAAAGTCACACACACACATTCATCACTTAAATAAAGTGCAAACACTTTTCAGATCTTTTGGAGTTTTAACCTTTTAAAAGGTTATTTATGATATTTTTTATACCGGGCTGGACTGGGACAAAAAAAGAAAAGGCCTAGGTATTCTAGGAAAAACCATAAAGCCTTTGAATGAAAACAAACACTGTTGTGACAGTGATGTACACTGTCTTGTTGGTATATGTATGATTTCTATACAGTTTATATCAGATGACCACTTAAAGAGATCTCCTGGTTTCATCTTCATATTTCCCTCTCACCACATATCCAAACCAACATCATGACCAGCAGCTTTTACAGCTGTGGCTCCAGCAAACAGCTGATACTAGAAATTAATATTAAATAAATTCTAACAACACCGGATCATACTTAAACGTGTTGCTGTTGTTTAGTGCGACATCCGCTGGTTTCCTCTTTCTAGCTCAAACAAACGAGAGAGATGGGACTTGCGTCAGAAAAGCCCATCAGCTGATCATTGATCAGTTTAATGATTGTAGTAGCAACAGGAAAGGAAGGGGGAGAGAATGAGAGAAGAAAAGGAGGCAGCTGACAGTGTAAAGACGCAGAATAACTCCAGCGTTGTGGGGGAGGGGGGTTTCATTCTAGCTGAAGTACGGGACAAACTGTGTTCCTTTTCACCTCAATATGGATGTGTTATTGTAATAAGTCCAGCCCAGAATCAATCATGACCTATTGGCCAATCCACCACCTTTCATTGTTTATACCGTTACAAAAACAAACAAACAAAAATAAAAATAAAAAATCACTCGGCTGTGATTTTTATAGTAAAATGAATATAAATATAAAATGTCAAACACTTAGTGCTATTTAACGGTTGATGTTACAGAATGATACTGTTCATGTTCACAGCATCACTGATCTTTAAACGTTTCTCGCCGTCTCCCTGATGTTCTCAATAGTTTCATTATGAAATGATACATTTGTCGATTCAGCCTACACAGTTGGTTCTCATGTCTGGGGTTGTTTGGTTAGTCAGAGGTAGGAGTGTTTCACCTCTGTACACACGTCTGACCAAGTCCTTGACACAATAATGTTTCAATGTCTGGATGAAAAAAGTGAAAGACATCATTTATGCCATGAAAGCCGAGAATAAAGTAAATACAAATTTCACATGATAAACAACCCTAAACTTTTATTGTATTTCTTTCTCCTTTTTTCTCCAGGAAAGCACTTTGTGGATAAACACAGAGTGGAGCTGATCAAGAGAGTGAGCAACATCGAGCCGATTCTGGATGAGCTCCTAGACAAGGAAGTTATCACCCAAGAACAATATGACAAAATTAGAGCTCTGCCTACTTCTCAGGAAAAGATGAGGGAGCTCTACAGTGGTTCCCTTAGAGCTGAAAAATGCAAAGACATCTTCTATGAAATCCTTTTGGCAAATGAGAAATTTCTCGTTGAAGACCTTTCAAAGGGATGGAGTCTTGCAAAACTTTTGGAAAATTTTTTGTGACATCTCGCAGATTATTTGCGAAATCGCGCAGATGATTTGGCCGCATTCTTTGGAGGCTACCAGCACAAAGCCGACCAGGAGGCTGAGGCACGATGTAGCCGGGGGGAACAATGGATATTTAACATTTTTAACTTTTTTGTGAATATCAATTTCAATATCAATTTTAACTGATATTGATCAATATCAGTTAAAAATGAATCAGCGATGTCATCAGCTATGTTTTTAATCCATGAATTATCCAAACTTTCATAAATTTGTTTTAAACTTTTGTATTAAAGGCTCTGAGATTTTATGTCTGCAATATTGTGTGGGGTGGAGCCGTAGGAAATGACGTAGGCAGAAGATTGGGGGTACCGCGCTGCTACTAAGGAAGGGGAGATTGTGTTTTTTCCCATGTTAGTTCTGTTTACCTCATTAGGTAAGCTGTGTTCCCGGTTGCCGTCCTTCACGGTGATGCTCCGAGTGTTAAGTTCATGACTGAAAGTAAGTTTCCTTAAATATGTTTATTTTCCGATCCTGCTGTTTGCCGCGGCTTTAGTTGTGTTCTGCCGTGTTGTAGCAGCGCATTTTTTTTACATCTCGTGATTAGAGGCATGTGCCGCTGGCTGCCGCCATTATGTAGTAATTTTATTCGGCCACACGATGGCGCCAAAGTCCTTATGTTCACAGTTAGAGTGGATGTTTTGGCTATGTATGACATTCTCACTGTGTTTAATTGTGTCCTTTCTGTGTTTGGAGCAAGAGATGTAAGATTGGCATAGTTCGAGTCATATATTATGTTATGTGTATATTCAGATGGATGTGTTGGTTTATTTAATTTAATATTTTATGTTTATCTTAGTGAAGCTGTTGCTGTATATATTTATATACTCATGGCAACTTGTTTGTTACTACAGACTGCTGGCAACACTGAGCATCTAGGTGCCAATAAAACAGCTGGCGGTGACACTCCAGCAAAGTGGAAGCCTGTTGTCCTCCTTCCTGTATCCTGACCAATACACAATCTTGTTAGCTGCTGAACCTAAAAGAACTAGCTGTCACCAAGTACTCCTCAACAACTTTTATCATCTTTTTGTAATTTGAAACATAATGCAAAAATGTATTGTCCTAAAAAATAAACGAAAATTAAACATTTTTTCTTGTTCTAAGAATTTGTTTTGGTGATTAAGTGTTTTATCATTTTACCTTTGAAGTAAAATCTTGGTTTTGTGTGGGGCCTCCCTGCTGCTGCGGAGTCGGGGCGGTCTGCCTCCCCCCACCGCAGGGAAAAGGGTAACACCACCTGGGTCTGGGCGCAGTTTCCCCCTTCAGGGGCAAGGGTACCTAGACCCGGTTCGTAGAGTACGCTTGGGGAGTGTGATTGTGTGTACAGTGTCTCTTTATGTTGGTTGAGTGTTGAGTAAGTGCATATGAGAGCATGAGGGTGGGAATGGATGTTTGTATCTGTGTGCCTGTATGTCTGTGTCTATATGTCAGGTCGGGCATCAGACGCCACCTCTCTGGGGACATCTCAGGCCCTCCAAGGTTTGGAGGCCTATCTCCCCCCACCACTTCCCCTGCCGGTGGCGGACTCCCTCAGACATCGGTGCATTGGTGGTTCTTTGTGTCCGGGGATGGGCGTCCAGGTACGCACCGGCTCACTCCTTGGTGGCTGCTTA
>NW_005190330.1:0-1661 GCF_000239375.1 Pundamilia nyererei
CTGAGACAGCAAGACCGAGACAGCGAGACCAAGACAAGACCGAGGGATCCTAGCCCAAGGCAAGACCAAGACCAAAGTCCGTCGAGACAAGACAAGACCAAGACCACGTGGTCTAGAGACCAAGACCGGTCTCGAGACATCCAACTCTAGTACCGAGCATCCTCTGGTATTAACGTGATAGCGTTCCATAATGTAAAAGTGAAAACGTACAGGCTCTGAAATGTACTCAAAGTATGAAAGTAAAAATAATCTCCTTAAAGCACAATTCAATTAATCACATTTGTACAAAGGTAACTGAACCATGGTATATTATATTAATATAAGAATAAAATACGGTTAGTGCATGATAATAAAACATTTTCGGATTTAATTCTAATGGATGTGCTTTAAATGCAGTGAAAAAGAATTTTAAAAAATAACTATTTTCTGTTCTGATTGTGGGTGAAAGTAAAATGAGTACAGTCAGGGTTTAAAGTGAAACGCAGTAGGTGAGTCTGTGTAGTGGCTCAGCATAGGTGAAAGAACCACACAATCATTTCTAATCAGCACACTGTACTGCCACAGTTTTTTAATAGTTTTTCTACTATAAAACTTGTAAAACTCAGCTTCTCTTTTTTTTCTTAGAAGAGGCAATGATGCATATAAATAGTTTTTAAGTGTTTTTGTGGATATTTTGTTAATTCCATTTACATATAGGAGAATTTCACCTACTTCACTGAAGAGGTGTGCCACCCTGCCTAGACATCTTGCCCCTCCTTTACTATTACTATTAAATAAATTAACTCCTAAATAACTAAAAGGCAAGATTTATGAAGTTATCATGAGCTAATTCCGACCGGTCACAACAGTTCATTTTACATAAAAAAAAAAATGAAACCGGACTAAACACATTATAGTTCAGAGGTTGCTCAGATGAAGAAACTTTCGCTCAGTTTATTTGAAACCTATACATACTCCTTTAATGTGGATGTATCTTGTTACATGGATATAGAGAGAAATATCCATAGGCTACTGTGTAGTCGAGGCACAAACGTAACGTGTAAAACTGAGACATGCAAGCTTCCAGACGTTTCTTTTCTAAATAAACAGAATAGCTCTTGGCCACTTTACTAGAAAACATAGATTTACCAATTACAGACACTAACCTGTTACACACTCAAATGTCCTTGG
The DNA here is from genome assembly GCF_000239375.1 of Pundamilia nyererei. Taxonomy (NCBI): domain Eukaryota; kingdom Metazoa; phylum Chordata; class Actinopteri; order Cichliformes; family Cichlidae; genus Pundamilia; species Pundamilia nyererei. The sequence continues at coordinate 1,171 of NW_005190330.1, forward strand.
TTATTTATTATGCTAACATTAATGTTAGCCTGCTTTAAGTAGAGAAAGGTCAATTAACATCAGTGTTATTCCACGTTACCTGGATTATATTTATATTCAGAAATATAAAGAGATTAGTTAGCATATGTTTGCTCCAGAGGATGATCCACAGTGATGTGCATCCATTGTGTTCTGCAACCGCGCATTGACTGACTTTTCCCAGCGGAAGATCGTCCAGCATGCAGCAGCAGATTATTATATAGGCAACTGTGTACTGTCTGTAATTGGTCAATTATATTTTCTGCTGTATTTAGAAAAAGGGACGACCACTTTATTTGAATAAATAAATAAACAAAATGCAGGTATACGGAGGAAACTCAAATGTCCCAGTTTTACACTAGGACATGAACACAGCTCAAGTTTGCGGATCTCGGCGAAGCTGGCAGTGTGAAGTTTGTCTCAAAATTATACATATTATACACATTTGTAAATCATACCGTACGTGCACTTGC
>NW_005190330.1:2956-4485 GCF_000239375.1 Pundamilia nyererei
CAACTATTACAATGAAAGTAGGAAATACTCCCACAACTGGCATCTCTCTTTATACAACCTCTACAATTGCAAATTATTAGTACATTGTAAATTGACCATGAAAATACATTTACATTATTTTTTTAATGGAGAAATTACTTCTTCCTTTTTTTGGTGTTGGAAAAAACAGACCTCTGGCGTGTAAAATGTGGAGACAAAAAGGGTTGGATGGATGTAGAGAAGTTGAGAAAAGGTAAGTACAGTCTTACCTTTCTTACCAGTCTTACCAGTCTTTCCTTTTTCTATTTTTGTACATACAGTGAAATATATAAATCAATAAATAAATAAATAATTTTTTATTAAAACGATTACGTTTTTCTTCATAACTATAGGTAAGGATTGTATTGAGTTTGAAGGCTCCTTTTACAGTCCACCTGAGTTTGAGAAGCTTGCAGGAAAAGATTCATGTAGAAAATGGAAGTCATCTATTTACCACAAGAAAGCTCCTCTGCACTTTTGGTTCAAGGTACTTTTTTTTTTTTTTGCATTTCTGTGAATCTACAAAAATCAGATTTCACTAAATAAACTGTTGAATTAACTTATCACAGAAAGGTTACCTAACCACTACAGGATATAGACAAAAAAAAAGAAAACGACAATCATCAGACCTTGAGTCCCAGGACTTCTTAACAGGTTTGTCTGCTCTTTCTTCTATCTGTGCCTCAAAACTAGAGAATGTTTGCGAATATGAACCAAAAGCATGCAAACATTATTGTAATATTTTTAATAAGCTCTTTCAAAACTTCAGTAATTTTGACAAATACCCTACAGAAGTTGAGAAAAAAAAGAGTTGCAATTCTCTTTATCTCGGCCTCCAACTTTCCCTCATCCAACACCTGCAACTTGTCCAAAATGCTACAGCACGTTTTTTAAGCGGCACCAGAAAACCTGATCATATTACACCTGTCTAAGCCAACCTTCACTGGCTTCCCGTCAAATACCGTATTGTTTTTGAAATCCTTTTGTACACTTTTAAAATTTTAAATAACTTGGCGCCCAGCTACTTAATCGACCTCCTTGACCTATATACCCCCAAGAGAGCACTTAGATCCTCTAATCAGTGGCTCTTAGTGCAACCAATGTCCAGATGGAAGACTAGGGGGCATTGTGCTTTTGCTATTGCTCCACCTAAACTTTGGAATAGCCAGGCGATTGATGTCCGTCCATCGGAATCCATTCAATATTTCAAGTCACGTTTAAAAATCCACCTGTTTAAGCTAGCCTTCGAAACAAATTCGATTTTAACTTCTACCCGTATCAAGTTTGTGCCACGCCACCTACCTTTAACTATTCCGTAATGATAATTGTATTTTTTTTGTTCTTCTATTGTTGTAATCCCGCAATACGGCACTTGTGTGAAAATTGAATTGAAACTGAGAAAAAGTTACAAAAATCTCAGTTTACGTTGTTATATTTTAAACATTTCTATTTCTTGAAAGAATATTACAAGGAAGTTCATAATGAAGATGTCATGGTCCGGAGTCTGTGAC
>NW_005190331.1:0-1939 GCF_000239375.1 Pundamilia nyererei
TGCTTACAGAGAAGTGTGCAACTGTTCGCAGATGAGTCGATGCATAACATGCGAGCTACAGGTGACAGTGCGGCCTCTTTACAATCGATCCCACGCCAGCAACTACCAGCGACCTCCAGCAACCTGCTAACTTTTCCCTAGTGAAGATGGTTGCCAGGGGGGTTCACTAAAGCCGGTTGACTGGGGCCTTAATTACAGAAGGTCAGTGTGTATGAATGATCTTATAAATTTCATATATACAGTGGGGCAAAAAAGTATTTAGCATTTATTATCTCTACACTCTGATAAGAATGTACCATAGCAAGGCGTCCGCTCGTCTGTCCGCAATACACACAAATTGTGCTCAAGATCAGCTCAAAATGAGCTCGTCTGTCACTGTTGTTCTGGTCTTTGCATTCTGGGACCTGCAGCTTAAAGCATCAGCTGCACAGATAACCAGTAGGTGTTACCAGAATCATCCAGAGTATATGGAGCTGGGATAGTAGACTGGTTCGCAAACAGTTACACTTTAAATTAAAATGCACTTATTTGACATTACGGTGGTGCCCACCTGAGGACCATCCAGTGTTTACCTTTCTGTGACTTTCGTGTTTGGTTTCCTTCAGCTCTGAAGAAAAACATCTGCTGTGAACACTCTACACAATGTGTTGCTGTGTTTCGGGTAGGTAGTAGTAGTAGTATTTATTTATTGTCATTGTCAAGAACTCACATAACTCATATGAATGGTTTTAAAGGTTTTATAGTGAAACAATGAGTACTATTTATGTCATATGCTGATTTATCTTACTGGGAAATTTGCTGAACTGGCGTCTAATACATGCAAAATAAAGTGCATTTTGTCTAAAATTTCAATCATTAATAAGTGTGTCATATTATTTTAGTCTGCCAGTAAATTGACACACTCAGATAGTCTCCTCATCTTGCCTTGACCAGAATATTCTTATTATATTTTTCAAGCACAAAGGCTTTAATATTGCACCAAATCATATGCTTTTCTTCCTAAACAATAGACCTAACTGGGGCAGAGTTGCTGACTGTGAAAGATGAATGGTGAGGAACAAGACAGGTTTCATAAAATCAAATATTCTTTAAATGACCCAGTTTTTGCACAAGTTTATGGCCCATTAATTTTATCACGCTGTTGACTGTAATATCTTTGTGCCACTTTCTATCATCCTCTGTGTGTGTGTGTGTGTGTGTGTGTGTGTGTGTGTGTGTGTGTGTGTGTGTGCCACCGTTGTTTGACCCACACAACATCAACAGCAATAATCACAACACGACGCGCATACAGATGCAAGAAGTTCAGATCAGATCAGGCCCTCTGTGTGTCTGAGTCACTGGACTTTAATAGGTGCAGGGACACATCCAGGCCTTGTATAACTTCTGAATTTTCAGTGATATAACATCAGTTGTATCATCTCTTGTGTCACTGATGCAGAATCATTTCATATCGTGAACTGTCTGTTTACAAAAAGGAGAGACACAAAAGGATGCAAAAGGTTACATAAGGATATACATGTAGGCAGGTAACATTAAAGAGTAATCACTACCTTGAACTAAGGTAACACAAAGCACATTGTAGATCCAATACTGCTGAATGTATTTGATGCATTTTGAAAAGTCTTCTAAGCTACAGTACCATATATCACCACTGCATCACATCACATACAAAAGGCTCCAGCAGGTCAGCTAAAGAACATGATGAAACCACTGACCCAAGAGTGAGACTGCGAGGCACTGAGCTACACCTCAGCGCTGTGAATTTAAGACAAGTTCACAGTGACTGAAAAGGCTTAATTCAGTTCAGTTCAATTTTATTTATATAGCGCAACATCAGTCGCTTCAAGACTCTTTATATTGTTAGCTAAACATCGTTGCCGAAGCACTTGGTGAGAGTGGAAGGAAAAACTCCCTTTCAACAGAAAGAGTAACTTTCAGT
>NW_005190331.1:2656-4480 GCF_000239375.1 Pundamilia nyererei
TTTCCTGTTTTATAATTGATTCTTTATCTATTTTCCCATTAATAATCAAAAGCCTAACCCTCACCTGGCAGACACTATAGGCACTTGTCTTGGTCTTCTTTTACTTGCCTCCAATTATTGGGGTCATTTCACTCAGTTATACTCTATACTGATATCTGACAAAACATTTCCCTCCCAATTCTATCCTGGACAGAGAACGTATCACATGTATGTTTAAAAAGCTTAGAAAGCTAAAGTCAAAGCATAAACTACGAGAGTAATTAATGGGGGGGGAGGTCCTTATTTATCTCATATAGTGTACTTTTTACTTATTTTACTTGCAGTCCGCTTATATTTGATATCTAGATACTGAATATTTTGTATATGTAAACATATACTTATTTGCCACTTCATTAGGTACAGCTGTTCAACTGCTTGTTACCAGTTAACAATCACCAGTCACTAGACAAAAACTGAGCATCAGAATGGGCAAGAAAGGCGAGTTGGGTGACTCTGAATGTGGCATGGTTGTTTGTGCTAAATGCGCTGTTCTTGAGCATCTCAGAAACTGTTGATCTCCTGTGATGTTTACACACAACCGTCTCTAGTTTATCTTAACAAATCTGCAGTAACAGCAGCCAGGTGTACCTAATAAACTGGTTCACAAGACGCAGTAATAAAAGCTAAAAATTAGTAGTCATGAAAAAGAATTTCAATTATGCGTAAGTAATTTTTGATGAAAATATTGCTGTATACTTTTTGTCTCTAATAAACAGACAAAGCTAATATTGTTCTGTAAAAACCTGTAAAATTAGATTATAAATAAACAAGCCTGTTTTTTCACTGATAATAAGCCGATATATTGTTTTGTACCTTACTCAAGTAACGGACACAAATTCAGTCCAGATTTTGGAAAGCACCGAAGGGCAGCCTTTTACGTATGGAGGGCCTGTTGACCCAAAAATCAACACTGTCAAAATGTTCTCACTTTAGGGGATCTTCTGTCCTTGTGAGAATGTCTGGTTCTCCTTTACAACCATTGAAATGCATTAACACACTGCCCTTCACCCCACGCAGACGCATTCTCACACCCTGGATGACCACAGAGTGTTGGGCAGTAATTCAGTCACAAACGTTGCTCATTTCTGAGGAAGTAAAGCCAGGAGGAAAAATCTGAGTGGAGGAGTCTCCTCATCTACCCACATCTCATTTCATTGGCTAAGAGGCATGATGTCACAGAGTGGAAAAACCTATAAGAAGTCACACTCCCACACAGACAGCAGACAAGCTGAGAGCTCATTCACTTAGAACAAGGAAGACGGCTCTGTGAACCACATACGACTCATCATGTGCAGAGGACGCGACTCGCTGCCTATCACTTGCCTCGAAAGGTGAGATATGTGAGGATGTTATATCAGATTTTTCTTTTTTAAACAAGAGATTATGATGTTGTCATCTGTAGAAAATACAGGACGGATTAATCTCACTGTAACTTTTCCTCCTTTTTTAACAGGGCAAAAGAGCTGAAAGCTCTGTTTGGGAGTTTGCTACAGAAGTCAGACAGCATCACTGGGCACTCAAAGAAAAGCGACAAACTGAGGTAAGACATTCATTCAGCATCTCTTTTTTGGCACTTCAGTTGAGTTCATGTGAATCCTGGATACTGTAGGAACATTTCCTAACTACTTTGTCTCTGCTTCTGCAGGTTTAATGTTGAGGAGCCTCTTAAATGGAAGGAATCATTTGACAATCTGTTGACCAGCCCAAGTAAGTCCACCAGATCACTCACAGAAGTAAATGTAAATAAGTTTTGAGCTTTCTATGAGATGTTAACTCTTTCTCTTC
>NW_005190332.1:0-1704 GCF_000239375.1 Pundamilia nyererei
TGCAACATTACACCTCTATCAGACTGTTGATCAGATGTTTTACCTCCCCATGACCGCACAGAGCAATGCCACGTGTCCCAAACCTACAACTTCAGTTTGACAAGCAGGAAGTACTGAACTTTGACCTCTCTGCTGACCTCTGCTGACCTCAGACTCGCCCATGTTTAATGACTCGTTTCATTAAAGGTGTGAAGCCATCAGCAGTAATTGACCATCACGGCACTAACGAACGTCAGGGCTGATGATGATGTTGATCCTGTCAGTCATTAGACCCAAAGATGTAAGAAATGAGTTTTGATAAACGCCCCTGCCATTTTTTTAATGAAAGCAAAACCAACTTCTTGAGTCATCACACTTTTTTCCTCATTTCAAAGGAAAATGACAGTGTGGTTTGGCAGTAGATAAAAGTGTTGGATGAGATTAGCGACAGGAAGCATTTTTAACTGTAATTTATCTTCTTTTAGTATTAATAGGATATTCCTTTCACATAAAATGCAATTGCAAAATGCATCAAGGGTTGATTTTATTCGATTATTGAGATGAATTATTGAATTATTGAATTATTGAGATGAATTATTTTCTCTCTTTCCTATCATTTTCTCTCTTCTCTTTCTCTTAAGCCCTCCCCACCAAGCTAGTTGTGGCAAATGCTGCCCCTCATTTTAGCCTGTCCTGCTGGAGGTTTAGAAGGGAGCTCTTTCTTCCCACTATCGCCATTTGCTTCTTCTTGGTGGGTAGCGTCATTGTTTGGGGATATCTCTGTAATATTTTTGTAATTATTTTTACTTTGAAGCATAAAGTGCATTGAGAAGATTGCTAATGGTGCAGATCATTGGGTTAGCTGGTCTACACAGCTGTGATTCGCTGTGTTTTGTCAGGCTGCAGAAGAAAGATAAAAAATAATATAAAGCGTATACAGTTCATACACTATCGATGTTTCTTTGATATTTAGCAATGGCAATTAGACAGAAAAGAAATAAGGGAATGGAAAAAGACATTAACATGTCTAGAAACAGTTAATAATATCTGGATGAAAACACTATGTTAGATTATGTTTATCGGACACTGTGAAGCAAAAAACACATTTTTAGGACAGAGACATGGGTGGTGTGTTTGTAAGTAGAGTGGAGCTGCAGAGACATCCAGAGGGTCAACAGTGGAACTGCCGCTGAAAAAGTAATTTTTTTATGCCTTATAATAGATTATGTCTTTGACTGATGTCACCATTGGTTGCAAACTAAAAAAATATTTCAGACCTCAAAGCTGCTAAATGTGGTTTGTCACTGTCCCTAATCTAATCAGAGAGGAGATGGGTTTAGAAAACAGTGACAGAGTCACAAATAGAGACTAAAAAACTATCTCCTTTATTATTTATTGTATTAGTCCTTTATTTATCCAGGTAAAAATCTCACTGAGATTAAAAATCTCATTTTGAAGAGAGACCTGTCATTATGGCAAATAAAAGTCAAAAATACATGTGCCACATAACATTTAAAACAAATACAATATCCCGTACAAACGTGAAAAATATACAATAACAGATCAAACTTAGAGCGACATTAAAAACAATCACACTGAGTAAAAGAGTTAGTCTCTCGTTTATAAGAAGTTAAGCAGCAAAATATGTGAAGAAATCACAAAATAAAATGTATAAAAGTCAAGAAAAGAACCTTTTGCTGTTATTTCTTCACAGATTTAAAAAAA
>NW_005190332.1:3539-4480 GCF_000239375.1 Pundamilia nyererei
ACAAGTCGTCTGTGGTTGGATTCAGAGTGCTTTTCTGAGACACCCCAGGGTTTCCCTTGCGCAAGTAAAATCGATTGATCACTGATTGTCTTGCTTCCTTATCGTTGATGGGAATAAGTTTCTAAACCAGCGGGACCTGTGGAAGCGCAGACCCAACACTTAGCCTGATCTAGTCTGTGAGCAGCAGGGTGCTGAATCCACTGGCAAATGTTGATGTACTCAAAGAGACAATAGAGGGATACATCAAATCCAAACCATACCTTGGTTACGTTTTTGAGCTGAAAGCAGCTGAGTTGCATCTTGCGCCTGAGGATGAAAAAAATGTCAGAAAGCGGTGTGTAGCCTTCACCATGGATGGACGGACGGAAAAACGTCCATCCACAAAAGGTACGTCCAGATGAACAGAATCACCTTTTTGGGGTTAAACCAATAGTGTCACTGCCCTCTGCTATGACTGGAGATAATATAGGAAATAAAGGAAGTGACAGCTATTGTTTTAATCACCCCATTATGTCCATTTTGTAGCACATAAAAAGGTTTAGTTAATATTTGTAGACAGACATGTTTTTCCCGTAACTGCATTTTTACTCCAATCTTTGATGAAAATGTAATTTTTGTAATGCTGAGCAGATCATTTCTAGTATGTGGGAAATTTTTGTGACCCCGTTGAGCTAATGTGATGAAATTATAACAATATCTTGATTAAAGAATCATATAAGCGCAGTGCTGGTGTGCAGTGGTGTTATATGCCTTGTAGGGATACTGCTGACATATTATAAACTGTTATGTTTATATCAAGCTTTTATCCTAATAATAATAAGAGTCTTTATTAAAAATTCGGATCCTTAGAGATTATTTGAGAAGTACAGTGGCTTGCAAAAGTATTTGGTCCCCTTGAACTTTTCCACATTTTGTCACATTACAGCCACAAACATGAATCA
>NW_005190333.1:0-1418 GCF_000239375.1 Pundamilia nyererei
TTGCTAAAGATAAATAAAATATGTGACTTGAGGGAGGTACCTATTTCAATAGGATGGAGCTGCAGCGTATATGCAGCTGTAAGTATATAGTCAGTTCCCCCAACTGGGTAAAACACTATAAAAAGGAAAATCATCATTGTTGTCTCCACCCAAGCTCACCACCACGGTGCATGCAAAAGTGGTAAGAAAAAGAAAAGTTTCCGTGCAGCGCTTTCGCTGTCTGCAACGATATATTAAAAAATAAAAGTAAACCACTCTCAACTACAATCAGTACACACATTGGAGCCTACTGATACAATGAAGAAAAACAACAAACAAATAAACAAAACAACATCGACACCCACAGCTGTCACAATAATCTTCAGCTCTTTGCTGTCGAGTTAAACCAGTTTAAAACAAATTAAAAGACCTTGGCCTGCAGCCAAAAATCCATCCAGGCAAAGCAAAGCAGCAGCTTGACAATCTGTAAATGAAAACAGGACATCACTTACACTGAACAGTTTACCACAGCAGGAATATCCCTGTTCACAAGTTAGGGTCACACCCTAATAAGTATCGGCAAGTGGTGGCAGAGTCCACTACACATTTCTCTGTAGGAATAAAACAGTGTTTCCTTCTACAAGAGTAAAAATGACTTTAAGCCTCTGCCAAACTACAGAAACTCAAGTGGGACATGTTCTGTTGCCTAAAAGGGGAAAACTACCGACAAAGGTCAGGTCTCACCTGTCACATATAAAAAGAAGAATTTGAATCAGCTGTTCCAGAGAGTTTAGACTTTCAGTCAATTTTTTTCTTTATGCTTTTGTGGAATCAGATTAAGCATAATTAAAGAGACTAAAACACCAAATTATTTTTAATGATTTCATTATTACCATATTGTAATTTATATTTTTGATGGCACAGCAGGGTAAAATGCCTGTGAAACAAAATTGATAAATTCAGTCTACAGTGTTGTTAAAGTCTTTACCCCCCTTCCTGATTTCTTTTGGCGTTTACTGGGCGGCTGGTATCCTCGTTGATGCATTGCTGCATCTTCTATTTCAGTCCATTATTACACTCTTAAATCTTCTCATTCCTTCATCTTTCAGGATCTTGCCAAGCTTGAAACGACCCAATAACGACTTATTAAATTAGTCATAGACGATTTTGATAGTCGACGTAATCGTGACTAGTCTACTGGTGGCAGCCCTATTAGTTAGAAAGCAAAGATGAGTGAATGTGGCCTGTTATTTGTTTTTATTAAGGAGTTTTTTCATCATCTTTTTCTCAATTTCTCTCTTCAGAATTCCAACAGCTTCATGTTTGTGGGAAAGAGGAGCCTCTGACAGAACAGCAGGTCTTTAACCAGGAGATGATCTCCAGTGTGGACCAGGAGGATCCAGAGCCTCCACAGATGAAAGAGAGACAGGAGGAGGAAC
>NW_005190333.1:3054-4480 GCF_000239375.1 Pundamilia nyererei
CATCTGTGGGAAAAGTTTTCAGTTTAAATCACGCCTGACTGCACACGTGAGACGTCACACAGGTGAGAAACCGTATTCTTGTAGCACCTGTGGAATGGCGTTTCTGTTTAAATCCCAACTGAATGTACATATGAGACGTCACACAGGTGAGAAACCATATTCTTGTAGCACCTGTGATAAAACGTTTGTCCTTAGATCCCTGCTAAATGCTCACATAAGAGTTCACACAGGTGAGAAGGCATTTTTGTGTAGCACCTGTGGGAAAGCATTCGCTTCCAACCCACAATTGACCGCTCACACAAGAGTTCACACAGGTGAGAAGCCATATTCTTGTAGCACCTGTGGTAAAACCTTTAACTGTGCAACCTACCTGAAGAAACACGTCAGAGTTCACACAGGTGAGAAACCTTATCCTTGTAGCACCTGTGGGAAACAATTTAGTCAATGGATACACAGGAATCGTCACATGAGGCGTCACACAGGTGAGAAGCCATATAGCTGCAGCACTTGTGGGAAAAGATTCCCTTACCAATCAGGATTGAAAGTTCACATGAATACACACAGGTGACACGGTTATGTGAAGGCTGCAGAATCTGTGGGAAAAGATTTTGTTAAATAGACACGTGATAATTTATGTTGCCTAAAAGTGTTATATTTAGAAAATGTGGGACAGAGTCATAGCAGTGTGTTGGTGGTAGAGCTCACACTGACCAGGAGTCAAATCACTGCAACACCCGAGTGAAAAGATGACCGATATTCAAATTAGCATTTTCTGTCCAGAGTAGTAAAAACTCTCAGCATTCTTTATAAAGTTCATTACATTATTCTTATAGTTGTATCAGAGAAACCCTGATGTTACATTTAATGATGGTTAAAGTTCAGTGTGCTCCTTTTCTATAGAAAAGTACATTTTTACATTTAGAGAACATGCACCAGAAAAGTCATTCAATTTGTGTTTGGTTGTTTATTTGTGTGTTGTAACAATGCTTTTTGACAATAAATCATATACCATTGCAAAGCCTATTTATTTCTCTTTAAATGGAAGGACATTTATAAGGAAAATTTTATTCATGGGTTGAGCAGCAGAGTTGAGAATGTAGATTGCATCCACGACAAACAGCTTATTCTGCTATTGTGTCATAATTTTTAGCTTCCAGAAGACCAGGTGCTGAAAATCAGGTGCCTGATCGGCTCCTGACTAGCAGAATCTGTTATAGCAGTTAGACAGATCTAGCAACTTCAACCTGTTATTCCACAAAACCAAGTTTCAGCATTATTTGCAGTGAGACAAAGTACTTTTTGTGCTTAGTTGATTTATTTCAGCAAGAAATATAAATTAATCAACTTGTACAGATACAGCAAAATCACTGAAGGGGTCCTCACCGATTACCGGCTGATGGGCCACCGTAATGATATCCATGTCTAT
>NW_005190334.1:0-1562 GCF_000239375.1 Pundamilia nyererei
TGTGACCAAAATAAGCAATAAAAACTGAGTTTCAATTTTGTTCACTTTGTTAAGTTGATGTCATTTAATGTTAACCAAAATCAGACATCGGTTTTCCACACCACTCGCTGCAAATTTGATGTTTGGATGTCAGACTAAAGCTGAGGATACACTGTGTGATTTTTTTTTTTTCCCCATTTTGAGACGACTTTTCAGTTGTGCGACCGTTTTGGGGATTGGCCTGGGTTTTGCCTTAATCGTGTGTTGTGCATCGTGTAGTATACATGGGGTAACGAGAAGCGATTAACACCTCACAGCCTGCTCCCAATCAGCAATCGTACGGTCGCAAGAAAATCGAACCTGTCTAAAATCCTGGTCGCCCCTCGTGAGGGTATTGCACTGTTGAAGCAGTGCCATGAGCAAAGACATGTGCAAACACAGAAATGTCGGTGAAAAAGATGGAGCAGCACGGCAGTGCAGCGTGTGATCTGGACACAAGCGATGGAGTCCCACCTTGTCGAACTTTGACAAATTCATCCGAGCCTTTTCGATATGGCCTCACAAAATTATCACGACCGCAACAACCGTGAAAAGAGTTGGATGGACATTGCTGCTCAATTGCAGCTGCCAGGTCAATGTTTTTCATTAGCAATTCAGGAAAGTTGATGGTGGTGTGTGTGTATGTGTGAGTGAAAGACAGAGAGGGAGAGCGAGAGACAGATTTTGTGTTATAAACTTCATATTATGGACGCACAGTGTGAGCACTCAGCCCCTGTGATTCAATCGTACAGTTTGAGCAGGGGCTGAATCCTGCAAACGTTTTTCATTTCAGTCCATGCGCTTTCAACTCAGTAGTGAGACTTAGGAAACAACCATAGTGATGGAAGTCACACACTCGCGAGAAAGATTGAGCTCGGGCTAAACTATAAAGACTCAGTGCTTTGCAGTGCACACGGTTGTGTGAGAGACATCTGAAGATAGATGTAAATGGAAGGGGAAACACTTGGGGCCAGACATCCTCTGACTTGGTGGTCTTGGTTGAATTCATTGACAAGCAGCTGTGGTACTCTGGACAGCTCGCCAGTATTTTGAGTGACTGTATTTTAAACATTTACGGAGACTTTTAAAATTTGATCCTTTAGTTTAAGCCAAATAACTTGTTTTGCCTTTCTATTACATTCCATTTCAACTTTATAGCAAATGGGAATACAATAATGTCAAATACTGTTGTTTGCCCTACAGTCTGCAAAAAAAAAAGCTAAGTCGTGTTTTTATTGGAAATCTTCATAGTGCAAGTGATCTATCAAGTTTTGAAGATGGAAACTCACTGCAAGGACAGAACAGTCATGTTGAGGCTGTAACTACAATTACTGAGTGAAAAGATTTTAAAGTGAAACTAAATGAGCCACAGATGTTTTATTATAAGCCACTTACGATATAGTCTTCCACCCTCCCAAACAGAAAAGAACGCAGTTCTCTAAAATAGTAGATTTTAAAGTTTTATATATAAATCTAACATAAGACTTCTTATCATAATATCACTTAAACAAGGTGTGTCTTTTGATTTGGTAAAAAAAATAAAA
>NW_005190334.1:2672-4478 GCF_000239375.1 Pundamilia nyererei
ACTCTTTCCTTTTTCTAATCAATCGTTACTGATATGCAACAGTTATTAGCAATAAAATGTTCAGAGAATTAACTCCAAATAGCGACACGATCCCTAACCACACAGGAGAAGGCAGTAACACTCAAACGTTCATATCCCACTACAAAGTTAAGTGTTTAATGTTTAGTCATGGCTCGCTGCAGATTTTTCATGTTTCCCTTTAGCCCACATTTTTCCCATCGAGCCTCAGATTTTTTTTCTGCCTTCAGATCAAAGACTTTCTGAGAAAAGCAAGACCAGTCACCTCTCCTCCAAATGCCTTTGGTGAAATTTGGGACTAGAGTCCTATTTAAAGACAAATCACGCAGAAATGGTTAATAAATCGGATTTTTAAAAAAGTGTCACATAAGGTTAACATGACACCAAGTTTAAACTTCATAAGTGTCATTTATCTTGCCTGCCAAAGATTGACAGATCTTTGGCTTATTTCCAGGAATCGTGACAAAGCCGACTGGCGCTATAAAGCCAGGGCTTTCACCCACTCCAGCTTCAGTCTTAAACATTCCTCAACTTTACCTGTCAAGCGATTCACTCTGAAATCATGGCCAAGGACATGACTCTGCTGTGGGGCTCCGGATCTCCTCCCTGCTGGAGGATAATGATCACTCTGGAGGAGAAGAACCTGCAAGGATACAACCAAAAACTGCTCTCCTTTGAGAAGGGGGAGCACAAGTCAAAAGAAGTCATGGAGATCAACCCCAGGGGTCAGGTAGGTTCATATCACACTATGTAAACACTCATATCTGAAATCTGCATTTGTTTTCCTGAAATTGAGAAAAAGGAGTATTCACTTGGCATTCACAAAGTGTTTATGGTTTGCACTGTCTCTTAAAGCTTCCTGCCTTCAAATGTGGGGATGTACCCCTCAACGAGTCCTGTGCTGCATGCTTTCATCTGGAGGTGAGAACTCAAATGAATCTGAATGTTATGTCTCCACAGAGTTTCTAGTTTGGAGAACTACTTGTGATTATATGTTAAACAATGCGTTGTAGAAACAGACACCCCACACCACAGAGGTAAAAAAACTAGGAAATTAAAAAAAATAATTAATGTCTCCTCCAACAGTGCAAGTACAAGACGCAGGGAACCAAGCTGATCCCCGACTGCGAGGTTGGGAGAGCGCAGATATTGCAGCGTGTGTTTGAGGTTAACGCGCTCACTGAGAAATCATGTAAGTTTGTTCTGACGCACTTCTGATCCTGAACTCTCTTCATCACAGTGTGTGTACCCCGAACAACGTTAGAACCACAGGGATTTAGTGAGTCTGTAAAGGATATATCAAGGCTGCTAAATCTCTTTCTGTGTGGCCTGGCTGATGTTGTCATTCAGAGGTCTGTGCTCTGGGATTTTGAACTGCTGAACTTGGCAACACTAAAAACCCATGTTGATGTTTGTTAATCCTGCCAGTGATCACATGCTCAGCCAAGATTTTGCATGTAAAGTAATTGGCTTGTCATGAGATTTGGCACTTTAGCACCTTGGCACAATATAAAATTCAGTTTTTTGCTTTTTACACATTTCCAGCAATTGTTCTCTACTACAACTGGATGGTCCCAGAGGGAGAGAGACACGACTCTGCCGTTAAGAGAAACAAAGAGGCTCTGACCGCTGAGTTGAAGCTGTGGGAGGGATACCTGCAGGTGTGTGAATGACCTGTGTGCACGCGATCTCAACGACTAAACTAAACCCAGAATACAAACGTTGGAAAGCCACAGGAGTAGATTGTAAACCTTGCCAGAAATAAGCTGGTCCATAAATTTCTTTTTA
>NW_005190335.1:0-1838 GCF_000239375.1 Pundamilia nyererei
GGGGTACCCTGCGCGTCCATAAGTGCAGCAGAGGGAGCCTGACCATGCGTCACACGTTTGACGAGTTGGGAGTGAGAACGTGTTGGTCCTGTACATGTGGCAGAATTGACAAATAAAGTTGACTTTGACTTTGACTTTGAAATCAATGAGTGATCCTTTATAAATTGTCATAAGTAATCAAGTGTTGCTCAATGTAGTGGTGAACTGTTACTTTTACACTAGTACTATAATAGTAACAAAATATGTTGCAGTAAAACTACTCTTAAAAGGTCAAACTTATACTACCCACCTCACAAACAGATTTCATATACTTTATTAAAATATATTGCATTTTCTGGCACCCATACCCAGACCAAACAGTATTGTTTGACTGATGGCCCGTAATATAAAGACTTGTTTTGGACTTTACGTTTTGCAATTTTGCCTTAAGTTATGAAGTTATTTTGCTGTTTATGGCCTGATAATTATCCTTATTGCTGTTTTAGAGAGGAGCAGTTCTTCAAAGGATACTTGCAGATTTCTGTGAGAATCTGCAGATTTACAGTAGAAATAAAATGTTCACTTTTCTCAAACGTTGTCTTCCCAACAGTTTCACTAACATCTACACTGAATGGCCAGGAAGCGTTCACGATGCCAGGGTTCTCAAGAATTCTGAGATACACACAATGGCAGAGAGAGGGGGGGAGCTATTTCCACCAGTCAGTATCTTTGAACACAGTGAATTGTAATTAAAATTGTTTTATCATTCCTCTTTGTTGATGTGTGTCACCTTGTATTCACATAATCTTAGGTTACAGAAGAAATCATGGGTGTTGAAGTTCCAGTCTAACTGAAGAACAACAATACTTCAACGAGCGACAAAGCAGAGCCAGGATGACAGTGGGGTGTGCATTTGGCCAACTTAAGGGTCAGTGGAGGTGCCTTGGGAAACGTGCATGCTGCACACTCCACAATGTGTGTGAAAAAACATGGTGAAGCCTACAATGAAACTGATAAAGCTGATCTGCGTAATTCTAGAGGTACCGAAGGAGGCATCTTACCAGATGTTCAGCCAATAAGAATCAGAGAGGTGCTGACAAAATTTTTTCATAGTCAACGTTAAGGCACAAAAGCCATGGTTTCATCTCATTGTCAATAAATTTGAGCTTGAAGTTTAAGTGATGCATTCACAAAATTTAAAGTAAAGCATTAAAAGTAATTTTTTATGGAAAATATTTATTTTGACATGTGTAACATGTACACTTCTTCCTTTGTGTACTGAAATTGCAATGTTGTTTGTCTCAAAACATTGCAAAACTTTGCATATGAAAAGCACAAATTAAATCTGAAAGACCCACTGTCCTTCAGCAGTACTGAAAATCTCTAACAACAAATATAAAGCATTTTTGGATTGTCATGAATGAATGACATGACATGAATAGCATAAGCATAACGTGGAGCATGTCCAGCATAAATAAAATAAAATAAAATTACCTGTGGTAGTTTCTGTGTAATAAGCAGGAAACAGAACTGCATAATGCAAAACTGTTTCTATTTAATAACATATTAACAACCTATTAAAACAGGTAATTATTACCTGGAAACCACTGTGCTATGTAATAAGCAGGAAACAGAGCTGCAAAACAGACAGACAGAAAGACACATATAGGGAGTGCAGAATTATTAGGCAAGTTGTATTTTTGAGGAATAATTTTATTATTGAACAACAACCATGTTCTCAATCAACCCAAAAAACTCATTAATATCACAGCTGAATGTTTTTGGAAGTAGTTTTTAGTTTGTTTTTAGTTTTAGCTATTTTAGGGGGATATCTGTGTGTGCAGGTGACTATTACTGTG
>NW_005190335.1:3068-4477 GCF_000239375.1 Pundamilia nyererei
AGAGATGCACATCACCTAATATGCTTAATTGGTAGTAGGCTTTCGAGCCTATACAGCTTGGAGTAAGACAACATGCATGAAGAGGATGTGGACAAAATACTCATTTGCCTAATAATTCTGCACTCCCTGTATGTATGGTGACTGATCCACACCACCAGGATCTACAGCAAGGACACTGGAATGTCGTATAGTAACAAAGGGAGCGAAGGTAGTTAGAACTGAGGTGATTGAACTACCAGAAGGGAACAGACATCGGGGACCACTACAACTACCTGGGAATCCCCCACAGGCAAATGGGAACCATGAAGAGGCTGCTAGAAAAGCTGCAACCACCAAATACCTGCAGAGGGTCGGATAAGTCCTGAGGAGTCAGTTGAATGGCAAGAACAAAATCTACTGAGATCTACTGACTTCCGGCTTGAGTGAATGCTGGCGCGTCTGGCTGCCGCTACTCACTGGTTCATTTTTCGATTATTTGGATTTATTTGGATTAATTGGATTATTTGGATTCAGATTTGAATGAACAGGGACATTCACACTCAGCACCAGATCGATCTCTGCCAGGGATTGAATTGCAACTCTTGTCCTCAACTTCTGTTATTTCAGCTGAATGTGTTCTCACGTCTTCTTCTCAGTTAGCGGCACTAGCTTAACTGTTTGAGCTATTTTAGCCTACCTGTTCATTGCTCCGGCCGGCTCGGCTCCTTTTCCTCCACACAATCGAAGATGCGGACCAAGATGTTCCTGAGCTGGTCGGCACTATTTTGGATTCTCCTGACGCTCGTCTACCATCCTACGGCTGGACTGCTCCGCTATACAGCCGCTGAGCTCCTGTGCCTTCGTGGGCAGCTATTACTCCAGTCGCCGGCGGAGCTCCACTACCACCCGGGCATCACTTTCCAGCCTCGCCGGAGATACATCCATCGCGGGTCCCGCAGGATTTTCCATAACTCCAATGGAACTAAATCGTTCTGGTCTGCTACTCGCCGCCCTCGCAGGAACCCTGATCGGGCTGTCAACCATCGATCTCTAGCCCACCTGCCTAGGGCGCCCACCGCGATTAGCAAAAAAGAAGATACTCCACTCAACTTCGGTCTTCTAAACATTCGTTCATTGACAAGTAAGGGACCTCTCATCCAAGACCTCCTATCTGACCGTAAGTTTGACTTTTTCTGCTTAACTGAAACCTGGCAACAACCTGATGACTTTCCTCAGCTAAACGAATCTGCTCCTCAGGGGTTTGTTTACTTTTCTAAACCCCGCTGCTCAGGTCGTGGGGGTGGTCTCGCGATCCTTTTTCGCCAGCACTTGAAAGTCCTGCCAGTTAACGTTGATACCTTTAGTTCTCTAGAGGTCCTTGCATGTGAGCTGACTGGACCCATTCCCACTATCATAGCTACTGTATACCG
>NW_005190336.1:0-1300 GCF_000239375.1 Pundamilia nyererei
AATAATACAAATAGATTGAGTCTCTCATCATCTACAGTTATGTTTATCATCAATAGATTTTAAGAATCTAGAGAAATCTCTGTGCTCAAGACAAAGGCCAATAAAAAAAAAAACAAAAAAAACTGCATAGACATGATCTTTGGGCTGTCAGGCAGTGCTACATTGAAAACATTCTGTTCACTGTATTGGAGGATTACTTACAAGGAAAATAGTGTCAGCAGATTTCACTAGGTGATCCACAATTGCTGGTTAAAACTCATGCAAAAAAAAATCTATATGTGTACATAATCCAGAAAGGCGAATAATTTGGCTCAATAGTTAAATTGAGGCCAAATTGAAAACTGTTCTGTGGTCAGACATATCAGAAGTTGAAATTATTTTTGGAAAACAATAAAACAGGTCAAAGACATGGTTTGGTCCAATGATTTATCATTATTGGACATATGTGAAATTTCTAGTTTGTTTGTTTGTTTTCTGTGGTGCTTTTGTGTCTACAGATATGGAGTTCTTTCATGTCACCACCACAGGCCTGTTGGGTAATTTAGATCAGCCTTCTGTTGAACCTGTACCATGCTAAGACATGGATGAACTCTTGAATAGACTTTAGGAGTAGGTAGTTTTCTCTTTTAAAAAAGCTATTTTTTTTCAAAAAATATGCACATTTATCAGGTAGTTTATTATTTAAAATGTTTAAGACTGATGACAGTCAGTCACAATCAGCCTGAAATGTAATAGTAAAATTATCCATCTGATACCCCCAGACATTGATCCTGTTCATCTGAGAAATTAAGTTTAATCTAACTTCAAAAATGCTGAAATTCTGTTAATTGCTGCTACAATCAAAAGTCTGTTGGTGTCGTTTTCTTATTATCAGACAACTGAAACTGTGCTGCATTGAAGGGTAGTGTTTCAGGAAGGCACCCAAATTTGTTCATGACAAATCTGAGCAGCTTTTCCTATCGCGACTGGTAAATACATCTTGGTGAATTTTACCTCTGTTTATTGTCTTCTATGGTAAATGGACTGGTTCTACTCAATCTGAGCACTCAAAGTGCTTTATACAACTTGTTCATTCACCCAATCACACTTCTAGGTTTTCAGTGCTACCTAACTAACATTCATACACATTCAAACTCCGATGAATGCATCGGAGAGCAACTTGGGGTGAGTATCCTACCCAAGGATATTTGGCATGCAGACTGGAGCAGACTGGGATCGAACCAACAACCTTCCAGTTAGTAGGTGACCCGCTCTACTGCTAACAACTTATGTATCTGAATGTGACAAATGATAATCCTTT
>NW_005190336.1:2724-4475 GCF_000239375.1 Pundamilia nyererei
AGACTAAAGGAAAACACATAGACTAAATACACAGGAATAGATCAATGAAGTGGAAACACATGGGAAAACAACTAACACAAATGAGCACCATGACACCACAGAGAAAAGCAACACTAAGCACACTGAACATAGAAACGAGACTTTCAAAATAACAGTAGACATGACAACACGGGCTTGACAACATGAAACATACAAACCAGAAATTCATGACATACTGACAGAGAAGGCAAGGACAGATTCACACAAGGGGACATAGATGTAAACCTAAACTAGAATAAAACTCAACTAAATCCTAACTGAAGATACCAACACAAGAACTTAACAGCCTCTGACAATAGCATTGTTATTTAAACATTGTTATTTAAAGATTAATAGGTAATTTTTATTTTAGTGTGAGAAGTGGATGCATGTACATCTGGGTCCGTTCTAGACAGGCATGTATGAGGAGGCAGACAGAAATGTAATGGGGACACATGGTGGTAACAGAGGCAGGAAAGAGGTGGTGGTGGGGTGCTCTGGAAAACTGCTTTTGTTGTGTAATCGGATTGCACTTTGTCAGGCCTCTAAGACCTGACCAGCTTGGCCCTAAGCTTCTGCCGATCTAGCTCTTAGGGACACTGAGCCACACAACTCCCCTGACCACGCTAAGGTGGCAATTCCTCAGGGGGAAAACTGAAAAATAAAACAATCTCTCGACAAATTATAACAACTAAAAGCATGACATGTACTTTGATTGGCTGGCCTATATAAAATATATTCAAACCCAACAATACACTTCCCACTGTTGCCAATATTAACGAAACTAAGAAGGGTAGGCCAAGTTATGAAAAAAAAGTAAATTCACCAAGTCTTGGAAATTAAAACTGAAAAAAAATGAATGAAAATCCTCCCAAAATATCCATCCAGATCTTTACAACCATCAACATAAAATTTGTCATGGCTGTGTGCAGGACCAAAAGATGCAGGACTCACTGAGGCAAATGTGAACTCGAAATAAACAGCTTTATTGCAGGTTGCAGATTGAGGAGACTAACTATACTGGGGGAAAATAAACTAAGAGGCAAGCAGAACAGGTAAACAGAACCCACAGAGTAGTTTGCAGGTGAACAGCCGTTAACAGTGCGACAGCGAGCAAAGGAACACACAGGGCTTATATACACAGAGACCTAATCAGGGAATGGGAAACAGGAGTGAGATGAAGCTGGGAGAAATAAGGGCTAACGAGACAGGGAGAAGTAAAATTGAATACACTGACGTAAGACATAGACCTTCAAAATAAAACAGGACTGGACTCAGAGATGCGGTACAGACAGAACAGAGGGAACACATGGGCAGACACAAAACAGAGGGTGTGCAGAAAGGGTGTAAACCCAAACACACAGTCAGCATAAACTAGAACAAAGGATAATAATAATAATAATAATAATAATAATAATAATAATAATAATAATAATAATAATGACAAAATGTATTTTCATTGGATTGACTAACTCTCAAATAAATTTGCAAAAAAAGGTAAGACTAAAATAAGACCTCTCAACATAACCAACCACAACGGATTGAGAACAGAACATTTTAAGTTATTTCTTTTTTGTCATGTTTTAAGCTTGTTTGTTTTGCAGGGAACTAAACTTGTTTGCAACTGAACAGCTCCACTCTCCTTTATCCTGTTAGTAATCTCACCAGTTGCTGACTTTGATGAAACCTGACACTGGGTCATTTGCATACTAACAGTGTTTGGATGTTTAGCT
>NW_005190337.1:0-1884 GCF_000239375.1 Pundamilia nyererei
TAAGTATTGAGAAATGTGTCCTAGCGTCTGTAAAAAACTGTAAGTCATATTAAAAGAGTCTAACAGAAATGAATACAGTACCAAATATTATCATTATTGTTAAATAAATGTGTTTTTGTGCTCTGGATCTTTAGCTGATATTAGGCAAGTATACATGTGAGCCTTAGCAAAGTGAATCCAACTAATCAGAGTAAGTCAGCTATGGCAGAGATCCAAAAATAAGCATTTCATAAGCAAGGTTTTAAGGCAGCATAAGGCAAGTTTCAGGAACACCCAGGACAGATTTTTGCTGCCTGACTTACTGGCACATCAGTCATAAACAAAGTTATGTAACACGGCAAAGGGAAATGTTTAAAAAAATAATGACAATGTGTCAGCCAGAAGAAAAAAGGTCTGTGGTCACAGAGATTATGAGATCTCTCAACAGTGAATGAAACACACTTACTAACATGACAGGTAGAGCATCGCAAGACTACTGACTATTACACTGAACTGCACACTACTGTAAAATGTTTTCTGTACAGGCAAAAAGAAGTATAAGGCAAATATGTACTCTTCTGCGTAACACATTTGTTCTGCCTGAAGCTCCACAGAGTGCATTTATGGACCACAAGTGATTGCTTGTCAGCTTTCATGAGGCATTTATGTGATGCTTGCATCATTTGTGACAAGGCGATGGAAGAGTATGCCGGTTTATTTAGAAACATCTTAAATATAAAAGAGCTTGAGGGTTATGCCTTCTTTTCTTATGACATTCAACACAGCAGCTACAACAGTGTTTTGAAGATGCTGTAAGACACGTTGATAAGTTTGCCTGAGATATTGAGTCCATTCATTATGGAGGTAGTGTTTTCAAAAACGAACAACTGGTCATGGAAAGTGACCTGAAATTAAACTTTCTGTAATTTATGCAACCAAGGATAAAGTCAGTTCAAAAGGTACAACAGAACAAAATTAGGTTCATATTGACTTGACAGCATCACGCAATTGCCTGCATATCCATGATACAAATGTTCCATTCTACCACCCAAAGGTGCTCCGTTGGATTGAGATCAGCTGACTGTAAATTGGGGCTGGTCAAGACATCAATTTGAGATCATTTGAGCTTTAGACATGGCATGGGGCAGAGATGGACATTGTCTGCAACATTACTCTGTGGCATTTAAATGGGTTAGTACTAAGGACCAGCCTGAACTGTTGATTCAAGGCAGGATGGTCGATGCTTTCATGGGACTTAGACCAAACTCTGACCCTATTCTGTGAATTTCACGGTGGATTTATCAGGCCAGGCAACATCCATCCATCCATCCATCTTCTTCCGCTTTATCCGGGTCAGAGTCGCGGGGCAGTAGCCTAAGCAGAGAAGCCCAGACCTCCCTCTCCCCAGCCACCTCCTCTAGCTTGTCCGGGGGAACACCAAGGCGTTCCCAGTCCAGCGGAGAGATATCTCTCCAGCGTGTCCTGGGTCTGCCCTGGGGCCTCCTCCCAGTGGGACATGCCCGGAACACCTCACCCAGGAAACACCGAGGAGGCATCCTTGTCAGATGCCCGAACCACCTCAACTGGCTCCTTTCGATGTGGAGCCCCTACCGGATGGCCGAACTTCTCACCCTATCTCTAAGGGAGAGGCCAGCCACCCTTCGGAGGAAGCTTATTTCCGTCGCTTGTATCCGCAATCTCGTTCTTTCGGTCACCACCCACAGCTCGTGACCATAGGTGAGGGTAGGGACGTAGATCGACCGGTAAATTGAGAGCTTTGCTTTTACACTCAGCTCCCTCTTCACCACCACAGACCGGTGCAGCGTCTGCATTACTGCAGCTGCAGTCCCAATCCGTCTGTCGATCTCCGGCTCCCTTCTCCCATCACTCGCGAACAAGACCCCG
>NW_005190337.1:2386-4470 GCF_000239375.1 Pundamilia nyererei
TATGGCAGCCTCGCTTCTGTCAGTCTGCCCCAGGGCAGCTGTGGCTACAACTGTAGCTGCCTCCACCAGTGTGTGAATGTGTGTGTGAATGAATAATGGAATTGTAAAGCACTTTGGGTGCCTTGAAAAGCGCTACATAAATCCAATCCATTATTATTATTTGGAAGACCTCGAGCTTGTTGAGGTTGTGCTTGAGGATGACCAAGGTCTCGGATCCATAGAGAAGAATGAGCAATACCAGTGTGCAGTACAGGCGGATTTTGGTGATGAGGGTGACATTATCTTCTTCCAGACGCACCATCGGGGGGCAACCTTCTCTGTAAATCCTAGAGAAGGTTGCCACTTAAAATGGAGCATCAGAATGGAAAAGAACGGTGATTTAACTTCAGCAGAGTGTCAGCAGAATGTCTACATGCCTAAATGCATTGAGCTGCTGCCATATGATTTCCAGCACACATGATGAGTTCAGCTCTCTCCATGATAGATTTTGACTTCTTTATACAGTAAATCTATATATGTGGACCACCATATTGTACTTTCCAAATACCCCTAAGCATCAAGCATCAGTTCTTCTATCATTGGAGGAGAAAAGTGGGAAAACAGTTGTGCCTTAGAGTACACTGTGTGCTTCTAAAGCACCATGCTGGATGCTTTGAAATGATATCTCAATTCATGATATTACTCTTCAGTAAAACCCACAGCCAAGGCCCAATACAAAGGTGGAGGTGGAGAGGAGAAGTGCTGCTACATCGGACTGTGTTCTGGGCTACGTGCACTGCAAACCCAGGAGCAGTATAGGGATAAAAAGGTTTGAGCTGTGCAGGCAGAAAGGAAGGCACAAAGAGGAGAGTGAAGGGCTTGGGGACTTGACAGTAGGAGATCCATTTAGATTAGGCGGTTTTAATATCCTCTGAAGTTTCCAATAAATGCCAGTTGGAACCAGTGCTACACTGTTGTCATTTGATTGTCCATCACCTTTGCACATAACCTCGGATGATGCAGTTCTGAATTGCTGCCCTGACTGGCCTTGTATCACTGCCGTTATATCAACAACAAGTGATAAAGCCATCCTGCAATCTGCTGCTTTCTACACTGTGAGGCAATTTAGAGACAGTTACCCAGGTGCCTGGAATAAGCTTAGCCAGCAAGCTGCCCAGATGAAGCATTCCTGGGAAAATATGCTGAAACATAATTATTAATTTCACACTGACTATTGTTGTAAAACATGAAGAAGAGAGTTATTACTTATACAGACAGGCAGATAGAGGATATCCCCTTCACTGCATCTGCCTACTCTTTACAAAATATCTGCAAGTTCTACAACTTAAATGCTAGCTCAGAGGAAAAAAAAAAGAAAGGAAAAAATGTTTTTCCAAAACAGAGTGGCGCTTTCGAGCTAACTTTTCTGTCAAACTGCTGTTTTCCTTTTAAATTAGTCAATAAAGAAGTCATGATTGCTCAGCACGATTTAATTTTATTTATTTATTTTTTTTGCTCAGCACAATTTCAAAGATTTAAAGCTGTAAAACTAAGCTGGGCGAGAGAAAAGAAAAAGCAGTGAGGTCAAACTCTGTAGCTAATGAGGCGTCCAGATGGATGATACAAATTTTTGGCCTTCTGGAATTGCTTGATATACAGCAAGCCAAGGGGTTTTTTCTTCATGTTTTCTGTGTTCACGGCAGCTGTTTCACACTGGACGGCTGCGCGCTGTTCAAACATGGAGCCATGTGCTGCACTGGTAATGAAGAGAATAGAGCACGATGGCTTCTGGTACCGCTCACTAATGAATCACGGCAGTGGTGGCACAACCCACCAGCCTCCCGCCTCCTCCTCACAGTTGTCAAATGAAAAATTATTTTGCTAATGTTCTACCTATTTTTCCTTCACATTCATTACTGACTTGAATCATGAACCACAGATGCAGAGTTTTCCCTGAGAAGTAGCCAGAAAACTTTTTGGGAGTTTTGTACAAGCTTTTCCACTCATACTATATTTTCTTTGTGTGAATTTTGCAAACCCATACTGACAGGCAGATAGAGGATATCTTGGTGGCGCTGTCACTTGGTGTTCGCTCGCTCTGCGGT
>NW_005190338.1:0-1456 GCF_000239375.1 Pundamilia nyererei
ACTGACCCCAGAATCTCCAGTCTGTAGTCCGGACTTTTCTTAAGATCAGACAGCTGCTTCACATCTGGATCTTGCAGGTTTTTTCCATTTATGTACAGCTCTCTCAGATGGGAGGGGTTGGACTTCAGCACTGCTGCCAGATAATCACAGCTGATCCTTGACAAACCACAGTCTACCAAACTGTATAAAGAATGAAAGATGCAAGTTTATTAGACAAAGTGTGAGCTTGAAATCATTCAGTGTTTCATAATCTGTTCAGAGCTGAAGAAGGTTCAAAATGTAGCAGTTTAAAAATGGAAACTCCAAACAGCCAAAGCCAACAGGAAGCAGCTTCAAACAGGAAACTGTGCAGAGTTTTCAGGCTATATGCCCCGATGCAGCCAGTTTGATTTTGGAGATTTGAATCTCTGTTCTGTGACTAAGTTCTTGAATCATTTCTTCCAGTTTGTCCAACAAGACAGATTAAGTATTGGACATGTGTTGTGGCTCCATTAGGGGAGCTTTTAAATGTGATGTGATGGTCCTTCTGGGTCTGTCAGATCACGGGACTGAAGAGAACTCAAGCTGAGCACACAATTGTTCCAGTCTGGACCAAAGACTCTATACTGGAACTGAGGGACTTCCTTGACTGCACCCACTGGGACTTTTTAAAGGTTCATGTTCTCACTTAGATCATCGATTTCTACTTACATTTCTTTCTTGGAAAAATGGGGATTACTTTGAAAACAGGAACTATTTTCCCCAATAAGCAGTCCTTGATTAGTAAACCACTCAAACATGTTCTCAATCAGAAGAAGCTGTAATGTTATGAGGGAGAGAAGAAAAAGATTCAGGCACATAAACTTGTTCAAGGAGAGATAAAACAGCTAAAATCAGGTCTAAAAGTAAAGCAGAGGATGAGCTGAATAAAGGACACTCAAGGCTGGCTTAGAAAGGAATGAAGTCCATGGTGGGGATGCAGAACAAGGACCAAAGATAAATGTGATGCTGACTCAGCAGAAGACTTGGGCTCATTTGATTCCAGCTTTGATATCATTGATTTCAACAAAGAGCTTTGTGATTTTAGGAAAGGGCTGGTAGCTCTGAGAGCCCCACTGATGAGGTGTTTGCGTGTAAATCTCTCAGTGGGATCAAAGAGAGAAAAAGCCCTGGTCCTGATGCTTTGGAAGGGAAATGGTTGACATGTGCTGTGAGGAACTCACTGGGAGATTTTCACACATTTTCCAGTCCTCCTTGGAGAACAGAAAGTTCCCAGCATATGGAAACAAAGGTTAAGTATCCTGTGGCACGCAGTGATGATGGTGCTGTGGCCCCACCACCTCGACCTCTTTTTAAAGGAACTAATTTAATTTAATTTAATTTAATTTAATTTAATTTTTATAGCGCCAAATCACAACAAAAGTCACCTCAAGGTGCTTTATAGATACAGAGAAAAACCAACATTCATATGACCCCC
>NW_005190338.1:2941-4465 GCF_000239375.1 Pundamilia nyererei
GGCGCCAGCTGTGGGCTCAAGGCTGGAGCTCAAGGCTGGAGCCGAACAAAAACTCCCTGATAACGACTGTGTTGAGTCTGTTCCTTCCCATTCCCTACAAGGCCACCTGGGTTGGCTGGAAGACTGTTTACTTAGCCTGGCAGGGCGAAGGACACTGTCTCAGCTGAACTATGGACACGCACACACATACATATACTGATACTGATAAGCATTCACTGACGCATCACCCTCCCTACCCCGGATCCAACGCCACCTCCAACGCTTACCTCCCCCATGATGTGGACATCGGGTCAGCTGGAGGCGCAGTCGAAAGATTGCAGCGGTCCCAGATCAGATGTACACACTGGAACTCTTTCCCATGTTGCTTGTCTGTGTTTATTGTGTTATGGTGTGTTGATACCTGTGCATTCCTTTATTATCCTTTTGTGTTGCACATTTCAATGTTTTTTTTTTCCTCGCTACCTGGCCTGACCTGTCTCCCCAATGTGATGTTTGTATTGTATGTACGGTCGGCAAGGTCTGTCATCTCGGTTTGTGGGCAAAAGACCTGCAACTGACAAATAAAGGCTATCTCTCTCTCTCTCTCATAAATGCATGAACTAGTTTTTCAGCATCACTCTGAGACAGAATATTTCTAATTTTAGAGATGTTATGCAAATGGAAGAAAGCAGTCTTACATATTCATTTAATATGTGCGTTGAAGGACATACCCTGGTCAAAAATTACTCCAAGGTTCCTCACAGCGTTACTGGAGGCCAAAGTAATGCCATCCAGAGTAAGAATCTGGTAAGATACCATATTTCTAAGATTTTCAGGGCCAATTACAATAACCTCAGTTTTATCCGAATTAAGCCTCGCCTCTGTCAGTGCGCCCCAGGGTGGCTGTGGCTACAATGTAGCTTGCCATCACCAGTGTGTGAATGTGTGTGTGAATGGGTGGGTGACTGGATGTGTAAAGCGCTTTGGGGTCCTTAGGGACTAATAAAAAAAAGTGCTATACAAATACAGGCTTTTACCATTTAAAAAGGAGAAAGGTAGTGGCCATCCAGGTCTTTATGTCTTTAAGGCATTCCTGCAGTTTAACTAATTGGTGTGTGTTATCTGGCTTCATGGATAGATAGAGCTGGGGTCATCTGCATAGCAGTGAAAATGTATGCGATGCCTTCTAATGATGCTGCCTAAGGGAAGCATGTATAATGTAAACAGAATTGGTCCTAGTACTGAACCCTGTGGTAATAATTGACCTCAGTGTGTGAAGAGGACTCTCCATTTACATGTACAAATTGGAGTCTGAAAGAAAACTCCGTCCCGGGTCATCCGTGGATCGGGCTTCCTCCGAGGCGTGGGCACCTATCAGCAGAGATTGTCCATAACTTATAGAACTCAAAGGAATATTCTCAAGTAACAGTCAGATATTTTCTCAAGTAATAGTCAAATATGCCATTCAGCGTGTTAGTTACAGCGCCGGGAGTAGCTTGGGAGAACAAGGAAACACAGACTGCTTCAGGTTGCCTTCCCAAACCA
>NW_005190339.1:0-1612 GCF_000239375.1 Pundamilia nyererei
TGCAATTGGAGGTTATAGATTTGCAGTTTGGGATAGCGAGCAGGTAAATAATTAAAGTGCGCCATGCTGATAAATATCAGCCATTTTTCTGTGCTGTAACTTTGCATTTTCCTGATGTCTGGTACTTTAACTCTAATTTCACTTGTGTAAAATTCACCACTGGTGATTGCAGAACTTGAGGCTGTCTACTTCTTGCCCTACTTTCTACAGGTAGGTCAAGCTGACAGACCTGCTTCATGCAAATTTGACAAGGCATCTCCATAACTCCCTCCTTGGCCCCTTGAATGAGGATTTTATTACCATGACAAAAGCCATGTGAGGCGTGGTTTAAATATAGCACTGATTAACAAAGCTGTTCAGCCATTTATCCCCTAATACGCTGAGCTCTTGTGCTGCCGATTCATTAGTTTGGTGTTTTGAAAACCATCATCGCAATTGCAAAGAAGGAGCACTCGAGCTGGCCCGCGTCCCTTCTGTTTTTCCCTTATTAATATGTAAAATTATTCAGCAAGGTCCTTCAAAATCTAATCACGCCATCTCTCCTGACGGGTCACCTGTGGCGTCAATAAGGCACGCGTTGTGAGCTTTTATGGAGCAATCAGATCGTACGCTCAGAAGGCTGCGCGCACTCATGTGAAGAAACATTAGGGCATGGAAATAAAAATCTGGGTCTGAAACTATTTAAGGAAAATCTGGCCGGTGATGTCACTGCGCTGATGTCATCTGAGGCGTCATTCTGGGGCAAAGGGAGAATTTCAGGTCATCTTGTTTTGAAAAATTACAGAGATTTGACAGAAAAGTAAGACCGTTTTGCTTTAGTTTGTAGCTGCCCAGTGTTGTTGTTGTTATTGGTTTTTTTTAAATGTCTTCTTATTGAATCGTCTTTCATTTCAGTGTTATTTAACGATAGAAACCTCTGCAGAAGCTTGTAGCTGATGCAATCCTCATAACCCAGATGAGATTAAACAATTCGTTGTTTGCCACAGTTCATTTAGAGAAGGAGAAATTCAGTAGCGGTTATGAAAGGTTTTTAGCCTTGCCAAAGAAGTAAAATAGAGAATAGAGCGACATCTGCTGGCCACAGAGATACATCACAGCCAGAAATAATATCTTATTACAAGATTAAAAGAACGTTTGTAAAAATAGCAATGACAATAATAATTCCGAAGTAATGTAATTGACTTTTTTTTTTACTGTGTGCATTTAGTTTTATTCTTTGTGGTTCTTTTTTCTTTTCTTTTCCTTTTTAAAATTTCCTGTGGCTTCATCAACCAGAAACCACATCACACTTTGATGCTTCACTTTTACTGGAGGCAATGCAGCGTGTATTAACCCAGCGAATGCAGGATTTCATTCTTTTAGATCAAAGTTCGGATTTCACAATAGAAGCAAACAAAAACAAGCTGTAGAATAAATTTCATTTTATTTTTTTTATTTTTTTATTTTGCATTTTCAGTATATGTTTTGCTGTACAATAGCTTATACACAGACAAATAAAAGAAAATCAATCTGAAGATTTGATGGTTTGAAAATAGATTCATACACCAAGAGATCTGCTTGGTTATACTGTTATTAAAATGTTCATTTCACACTCGGTTATGCTGATCTTGGG
>NW_005190339.1:2980-4465 GCF_000239375.1 Pundamilia nyererei
AATCAGGTTTTGCAACCACAACCTGTCTGCCAGCGGCTTTGTAGCTTTTCTGACCGTAGTTACATCTATTAGAAAGCCTTTTTCTGGCTTATTCACAACATTTATGACTAAACTGATGCTAATGCAAACTCTTGCTTTGAAATCCAAACACCGGCAGCACTTTATAATAATGCCACACTATTGAGCATTATTACAGTATTAGTAAGTGGTTAATTCATCATTTATAAAGCATTACTCCACTTTCTCATGCGATTTATAAATATAGATATATTATTATGAC
Organism: Pundamilia nyererei; assembly: GCF_000239375.1. Taxonomy (NCBI): domain Eukaryota; kingdom Metazoa; phylum Chordata; class Actinopteri; order Cichliformes; family Cichlidae; genus Pundamilia; species Pundamilia nyererei. The sequence continues at coordinate 3,261 of NW_005190339.1, forward strand.
TATGATTATGACTAAGATTGTGATTATTACTAGCAGTGATGTAGTAATAGTGATAGCTGTACATGGTGTAACCCTTACAAATGGATAAACATATCTGTATTCATAACTGGCACACTAAGGAGAAGTAATTAAGCACTTACTAACACCTTACTAATATCTTACTAATACTTAATAGTGTGACATTATTATAAAGCAGCACCAGATATAAACACTGTTAGGGTGGAGATGAGTGCTGTGGGACTGAAAGGTATGCACAAGAATGGGTTTGTGATTTTAAAATGTTCCGGTTTTTGTACTCGTATCCTGTTCTTAGAAGTTGTTAATGTGTTTTAAAGGTTTTTCAGAGATAACAGGAAACGATGGGATACATATGTTGTAGTTCCTGGTCCCCACTTTACTAACCTGTAAACCACAGGAAGTCCACTGCTCTCTACTGAGATAGCAGCACAGTTTAGGCAATAAATAGCCACCGAAACTCCAAAGTAGGTCAATATCAAACAGCTGCTATGACACATGAGACAAGATCATAATGGAGGTGGTTTTAATGTGTGAAGGAAATTTTAATATCAGGCCAGCATCAGCAAATCACATCTCTGCCAAGTCATATTACTAATTGTTAGATTTTTATCTCAATATTTGGTGATCACATGCTGATGTTATCGGTGTGTCTGAGCTGTTTGCACAATAAAAATGTGGTTTGGGGTTTGTATTTGTACAATATGTTTAGATACTTTGTTTAAAAAATATCGAGAGGGAAAATCTGAATATATTTATTATAATTTTAATGAGTTGGGGATGGAAACAAATTTTAAAAAAAGAAAAAAGAAAACCCCCCATGAGGCTGACTTCAGCAGAACTGCACCCTACACTAGCTCGAACTGAAACCTGTGGTTTGAAACAGGCAGGAGTGCATTTTAATATAAATGCATACATGTGCATGTGTGAAACCCAGTAGAGTAACACATCTGCTTCGACAATAGAATTTCACTTATTTGTAACCACCACGGGGGAAATTTTACTGTCATGTATCTAGTCACTGGATCAAAGTTAGAAGGCCTCAAGAGGGTTTATTGTAGATGTACATATAAAGCTTGTGACCAGTAAAAACATAAGACATAAATATAAAATGGCTTTAGATGATGTCCTGTTGTTGTAGACGAAATACAGTCATAAACATTTCAGACTTTTAATTTCAGTCTTTGACG
>NW_005190340.1:0-1483 GCF_000239375.1 Pundamilia nyererei
ATTATGACTATATATAACTAAATATTACATAAGCAAGACGATGCATAGCAAACTCATGAGCACTAAGGAAGCAATTTCAGTTTAAGAGGACTCAATATAGATATCCTTGATAATGAGATATAATTTCACAAACATTACTGTTCCATCTCTGAAGTTTAACACGTTAGGTAGTTGATGTAATTATGTAGGAAAGCGACGTCAGCTCCTCAGCACATCCAGCACCAGCTGACATTCAGTGGTCATGTAAAAGTTTAGACCCAAATCCACTATGAGGAGCCGGGCATAGGCATCTTGATCTTGTTAGCTGATACTGTATCAGGTAGGAAGTGGTAGCAATGCTTATCAGTATGTTCTTTCTTATCATAATCATGATAATCCTTAGTGATAAAGACAATTAATTAAAACATTGTTCACCTTACATTGTGATACGCCCCGACTCTGCTAGGTGACAGGGGAGGTAACATAAAGGAGCCCAGATTAAAAAAACTCAAGGTTTATTACCACAACTGAAAACTGTTATTGAAATGACTCACTAGGCCAGTGGTTCCCAAACTTTTTTTGCTAGGCCCCCCTTTGTTTTACAAGAAAAATGCTCGCGCCATCCCCCCCGAGCGCGTGCACACATCCTCCAAACACACACACCCATATTTTGCTCCATTGCGGTTTATTTCACACCTCAAACATTTAGTAAACAATTAAGCAAATACAAGTAATCTGCAATAAATTACAGGTAGTAAGAAAATAAACTACTAACTCTTTTATGCTGCACCTACACGGGTGTTTTTGAAAACGCAGCTGTTTCGTCCACACGTAAACGTCATTTCGAATCACCGAAAACGGAGAATTTTTAAACTCCTTTTTTGCGTTTATGTGTGGACGAGGAATACAGAGTTCGTCACGCAACGTCAAAGATATGTGCCTTTTTTCACGTCATGCTGTGCACCACGTTATTGTTTACATGAGATGAATTGCAGATAGAGACAAAATACTGTTAATCTGACTATCTTCAGGTTTTACATGCTTACATATAAACACGCAGTTAGTGTCCCTCCATTTACAAAGGCAGAGGCGTCACGGTGTGAGTATTTTACTGTAGTTATTTTTTTTTCCTGTGTAATAATATTCAACATTGCAATCAAATCAAAAAATGCCTCTGTGTGCAAAATGGGTTTAAAAACATAAACAGCTGTGGGATACTGTTAGTCCGGGATTTGGACAAGGGGAACAAATCGTGGCAGGATTAGCCTGATATTATTTGTATCCCGCTGTAACTTTACCGTATAAAGAGCTAACATCTCCAAAATGTCAGGAGTAGTTAGTCATTACAACAAGAGTTTGTGAACTAAAAATCAAGAATGTGGGATTCTGTTCGTCTGTGATTTGAAGAGCCCAGCGCTGCTCTTGACACAGGGAAAGGAAGGGAAAAGCAGTTATGCAGGGGAGACCTACCTCGACACTTGTGCAGGTGAAGCCAAAGGGAAGA
>NW_005190340.1:2973-4462 GCF_000239375.1 Pundamilia nyererei
GTCAGTGTAAATATGATATGGCCAATATTATAGTTATTATATTAAGATAAAAGTGGATAGGATTTGCTGAGGTTTTATTGAATCCAGAGCTTCGTTCCCATCAAAGTTTCAGATACCTGCAAGACTACAAACTTTTTTTTTTACAGCGGTAGGACAACAGTTAAATAAACAGAACAGGTCCCAATGATCCATCAGTCATCAGACATTATTCATTCATACATATGACTCAGAGAAAAGCTATATGTGCGCACTTCATTTTTTATTATTATTTTTTTTTTTTTTTTGGGGGGGGGGATATTTAGCATTTTATTTTATTATTTTAAGTACATTTATTTGCAGCTGATATAGTCAAATATAACAATTTGTGCACTGTTTACCCTGGTGTGGTCCTTCCTTATTGATGTTTATACCTTGGCTTCCTGCCAATCCTAGATCATCCTATACTGGCCGATTGGGACTTTTCTTGCTAATAAACCTTCAGTAGGGTTACACCTCAGTACAGCTTAAACGGGCTCGCTTCTGATTTAATTATTTCCAGTTTTTTCCACAAGGTGACTCTATAGTACATGTTTAACACATGTTTTGCTGGTTGCTGCAAGGCCACATAATGTGAAATTTGTGGGGGGATTTTGTTTGTTTGTTTGTTTGTTTGTTTCTAGTTTGAATATTAATATGAGTAAATCAGACTCTCAGGTTTACTGTTACGGATGATTTCTTTTTCTTTTCTTTTTTTTCTGAAGGCTTAAACATTTAGAGCCCTGCTGTCTAGCCAGAGCCTTATTTTTGCATTATTGATATGATATTTTAAGACATCAACCTCAAACATGATTCAAACCTTTTCTTTTTAACTTTTGTTTAAGAAAATTATAGAAAACAGGAATGCCAAAAAAACATAAACATCTTAAATTATTTTAATAATGTAGTAAGATTAAGGCAACCTGATCTCCTTAACAGAATCAATTGTTGATTGCTATACTGAGAGAAGACACCAAGAGTGTAGTAAGATTGAAGGAATTTAAACCACTCGAAGTTAGAGAAAGAACCTTTGTGTGGTTATATCGCAATTTCTACTTTGATACGGTAAGTCACTGAAGAGCAGGCGGTTGTTGCTTCCCTCTAGTGACATCATTACTCACAGATGCTCAACAATGTTCCTACCACAGCCACAAACTACCAGACCATGTTTGCCTGGAAGCTTGTAATTCAAAATTAAGGATTTTAGTGGCCATTAAAATCCGTTCATAATTTCCAAATAGAAATAAAAATCATGACACAGTGCTCTCCTGTACAAGCTGCCTTTTTTTTTGGAGTATCAGTATTGGTACTGGCATCAACAATACTGCCTCTGTATTTTCTTGGTATCAGATCAACACTAAAATCTGTAGTATCACACAGCACTGTTTTTGTGTCTCTTGGCTGATTAAAACACATATGTCCTATAACTAGGACTTTACACTTTTAATCTGGAGGGCTAAGAAATCTGACCTGT
>NW_005190341.1:0-1723 GCF_000239375.1 Pundamilia nyererei
ATATATATATAACATTCTGTAACTGTAACTTCTGTCGGTGCTGTGCTTTTGGAAACCGAATTTCCCAGAGGAACCCACCCGAGGGATTAATAAAGTTCTATCTTATCTTATCTTATCTTATCTTATCTTATCTTATCTTATCTTATCTTAGCTTATATTGTCTGTTTTGGTACCTAATGTTTTGTTTATTTTAACCTGAATGTTCCGCCATTTGTGACTACCTGTCTATGAAAAGTGCTTGATAAATTAACTTTACTTACTACTGTTCTGGAACAGGAAATGCAGAGTTTCCAAATCAAAGTTAATCAGCTCAGAGTTTATTTTTAATTCTGAGTTGGTTGAACATGCTTCCTTTAATAGGGCCCAGGTCATGTGTGTTTGTGTAATTTTGTTAATTTGATCATTAGAAATAGGTGTTTTAAGTAAGAAGTTTGTCCTATTTCTTTTTGCTAGAGACAGAATTCTTACTGTAGCCCCATCAAAGCAGTCGAATGCTCTTTTCCAACAGTATCAGAGTAGCTGAAAATAATCCAAAAGCCTAGTTTTTGTGCTTTATTGTATATGAGATTGCAGATTTTAAAGCTCTATATGAATAAAGCTGATTTGGCTTGGCTGCAGCGAGGTTTTTCTTTCGGGATGCGGAGCTCAAACACCAGCTGGGTTGGTAAACAGCAATTTGATGTATTGAATTTACTGGTGTCAGTAAACTCCATACAGCAAGGTTAGCCACAGATTTCAGTTATTCACCCCACCTCCTTCAGAGCCAATAGTATGCAGACTCAACATATCTACTTCTCTCAGGGTTCTCAGGTGCTCAGCTGCTCAAACTGCTCTCTGCCAGTGAGGATTGACAGCTTTGTTTTGGAATCCATCATGAGGGCTGGTGAGACACACCCACTTATACAGTGGTGCAGACCAACAACAGCAGTGTCGCAGTCCAGTTCCAGAAAGATTCTAGTTTGTGTTTTAATGCAAAGGAACCAAACACTCAATGTTTTATTCTTGTATTGCTATATACATTTGCTGTCAATGAGCTGCTTTTGAAGCCATTTTATCGTTGACAGGTGAGCAATCAATGAAAATCATTTGGTAACCATGGTAACTGAACTGTGGAGCAGGTATAATGGGTTGTTCATGATAACGAGCATTGACCTCCTTTCTCTGACTGACTCAAATAGAGAGTAGAGTAGAGTAGAATATAATAGAATAGAATAATCCTTTGGTTGTCCCACAACACACAGAACAGAAACATACACAATTTTTACATATTTACATCAAGGACAATGCCTCCTCAAATGTCTCAAACATATGGGATTAGGATGTGAGCATAACCTCTTCAGTCATTTACAGTGATTTACATTCAACCTACAATTTGTTTGTTAATCTGCTTCTGTCTATTTATACCATGCCGTTGATTTGATTCTTACAGTAACACCTATACATACATATATTTACCAATCTACAGTGAAGAAAATCATTATTTGACCCCCGCCGAATTTGTACATTTGCCCATGCTCATGAGGTCTGCATACATCTCAAGAGGGGTTTTTGCCTCCACACTCTCACAGTCCTGGCATGCTGCCTAAACAGATGAGACATGATTAGATAATGATTATCGGCTATTGACCGTCCACCCGTGGTATCTCCCCCTGAACCCACTGCCACGTCCCTCCTCTGCAGCTGAGCTGCAAACTACACCCTGCGACCCATTGTCTGACATAAA
>NW_005190341.1:2408-4461 GCF_000239375.1 Pundamilia nyererei
AGACGTTTTTATATCGTCATCCATATATATTGTTATATCAAACAGCCCTACCTCTACCCTTTGTAAAAAAAATAGCCACAAAGCATAATGTTTCTACCTCCATGCTTGACTGCGAGGATGTTCTTTGGGTCATACATTTTGTTTCCTTCAAACATAGCAGGTCAAGCTAATGTCAAAGAGCTCGATTTTGCTTATAGCCCTTTCCCCTAAGGCTTTTCTGCATCATTTAGATGTTCACTGGAAAACCCAAGCTTCAAAATTTTATTTCTTTATTATCAATTCACAGTACTGGACATACAAGGGAATCCCTGGACTCTTTTTGTCTCAACATAGTATTAAAAGACACTAAAAGGAATATCTTTAAAAAAAAATCAAGCATATGTACAATAGTGCAAATATAGTAACATGACACAGTAACATATGTACATGGACATATAATATATGTCCATACATCAAGTCATTCTCTTACGCTTATCCATTTCAAGATCAAGGGGGAGCTGGAGCCTATTCCAGCTGAGGCAGGGTACTGTACACCTTGTACAGTCAGACAGCTATTCATACCCCTTCACACCAATGGGCAATCTAGACTCACCAATTAACCTAATCACACTATTTGCATGTTTTGGAGTACACAGAGAGAGCCCATATAAACATGGGGAGAATATGCAAACCCAAGGTCCTAGCCAGATGTTGGAATAAAATCCAAGACCATCTTGTTGTGATCCAGCAGTGCTAGCCACACCACTGTGCTGCCCTGTACTATACATATAAATAATATACATAATATAAATAAATGATGCTGCTTGTGAGCACAGCTTCTCCTGATCACTTGGTGAATAAAGCTGTTCAACAGTCTAGTGGAACGAGCCTAGAGGCTGTGGTACTTGCTCCCCGAAGGCAGGAGACTGAGGAAGGACTGCGAGGGATGAGCTGCTGATGGCTCTATGGCTGAGGCAGACGGTAAAAATGTCCATATCAAAAGGAAAAGGGTCACCGATGATGTCTTCTGGCAGGAGGTTGTGCAGGCTCCGTAACACACAGTGATAAGCCAGTAAGAACCCTCTCAGTGGTTCCCCAGTAGAATAGTGGGAGGTGGGACTCGTGCGCTTCTCAATTCACATAGGAAGCAGAGGTGAGTTAAAGCGTTTTTGGTCAGTGGTGTCATCGAACTAGGAGAGGTCCTCAGAGATATGCAATCCCAGGAATTTGGTGCGTGAATTAACTGCCTTGATTTAAAGTGATTATTGTTTCTATAACGGTTGACCAGATGGCTCCCCTCATTCCTGTTGTTGGCTTCATCATTGTTTATGGTAAAAACATCCCAGTCCCACTGTCAGCAAAGCAGACAGTGGGACTGGTGCTGTAGGTTGATACACAGTCATGAGCCAGTAGCGTGAAGAACAGTGAGCACACACCCTTGTTGAGACCAGTGCTCAGTGTGATGGTCTTGAAGGTGTTATTGTCTTGGTTTTGAGTCACAATCCAAATCATTGTGTTGAATGCTGAACTGAAACTGAAACACCATCTGCACATGAGAGTTCTTTGTATTCAGGTGGGTGAGGGCAGAATGGAGAGCAGCGGAGATGGCGTTTGATATGTTGTCTGTTCCACCAGTCTTACGTGGTTAATCCTGCAGAGGGTCCTTTTCACAGTATCTGGGGTCAGACACATTACCTATTCACCTGTTAGGGAGTGGTCTTCTGTGCGAGTTTGTTGTATGGTGTTCCAAAGTGCCCAAAGAAGTCAATTAGGGACTCTTCATTTCTTAGTAAGTGAGCAAATTTTAAATTCAGCAGGGGACCAAATCATTAACTGTTGGTACGCTTACTCATGTGTTAATCAGAGATGGGCAGTATGCCTGATTACTTTCTTCAAGTAACGAGTAAAGAAAGGGATTACTATTGTAAAAACGGTAATTAGATTACCGTTACTTTCCCGTAGGAACGCTGCGTTACTGCGTTACTAAAACCGTGATTTTTTTGCAAGAATGTCTCATGACAGTGACGTAAGCGAGTGCGCCGTTAGTGACAACAGCTGTGTGCAGATCAACAAT
>NW_005190342.1:0-1704 GCF_000239375.1 Pundamilia nyererei
TGCGCTAGTACCTCTTGCCACAAGTTCCCAGAATCCTTTGCGGTTTTGCCCCTGAATGACGTCACATTTTCAATCTTTATCCTGGTGGGCCGGTCTCTAGTCAAAATGCCTGGGTCGATTTTTTGTCCCATTTGTCCAATTTCACTGCAGGTGTAAACTTTGCATGTGACAAATAAAAGGCTTGATTGATTGATTGATTGATTTACTGTCACAGGTACAAATTCAGTCACTTTAATTAAGACATTAATAGCTAGAATTAATCATAATTGAGTATCGAATAATACCTTAGTATAACTAAGTGAAGCTAATCAGTTTCCCATTCTGTCATTTAAAGTAAAACCTTGTTTGTTTTACAGCAGATGTATTTTTATCGTTGCAGCACTTCACAGAGAGACCTGCTCATCTTCATGTTCTGTCGTCCACGTGTTCCTAATGCTGAGGACTATTTTCACCATTGTGATGGTGGTTCTGCTGCTGTTGTTAGTGAGATTATTTCACTTTGGAAAACTCAGTGTTACACAGAAATAAATGGTATTTGCAGATAAAGACTAATTCATGACTGATGGAGAATGTTCTGGAAGTTTTAACATTTAGAGAATGAAACGGTGCAGAAAACTGGACAATCATAAGAGCTACACTATGACAGGTGAGTGCAAATATTGCAAAAATACTTTGACTTCATTTTTCTTTACTGCAACCTTTTTCTCCTGCAGTATTCAGCTGATTGCTGTTAAACTCTGTCATGCACAGAAGAGTTTAAAACCACAGGCCTGCTGAGCATTTTTAAAGACCTCTCAGTATCTCAGTTTACTCAGCGTGTGGTGATTTTAGATGCTGCAGACACTCGAGTAATTTTAGCTTCTTAGATACAAACCACTCGAGAAAATGTTTGTGTCTTTGTTCACAGCAGAGTTAAAATACTTCAGTGTGATAATTTTAATGTCAGCTTGTGGCTTCAGAATTCTATATAAACCTTGTTGCTGTAAACATGTCAGCTTATCCTCTGCAGCTAAATAGTGAACATGGCAAGAATAATAACTTATATATATATATTAACATATTTTAAAATGAATATACCCAACAGAAGGGGCGTGGATGTCAGCTACTACTTGCATTTTATTTGTTCATCTTCAGATTTGTTAACTGTTTTTAAAAAATTGACAAAAAAATATAAAGACAATCCCAGTGTCATGCACTCGACTGTTGGAGATTTGGGCCTGGCTATTGTTCCCTGCTGAAGAGCGGAACGACACCCAGTGAAAATATAATGTATGAGAAAAGAAAGAAGCAAACAATATGTTTATACACAGCACAGGAAAAATGAGAAAAATGTTTTGGAACTTTATTTATTTTAGTAATAACTTTAATAAGAAATTTAGTGTTAAAAGATCAAGATTGTTTTTTTCCGTTTCTTACTTCAATCAACATTAAAACTCAGACTTATATAAAAATGTTTTTGCATCACAATAACACAGATACACCAACATCACAGTTCTATTTGTCGGACACAGAGAAATGAACACAATATTAAACACACAGACACACAAATGTGCCTAGAATAGTGCTTTAGCTCATGAGTTGTTACCTGATCAATTATTTATTTATCGGTTGGTTTACTAACTTAAAATAAGTTTAAAATCTTTCAAAAAGTAAAATTAAGTTAAAAATTTGCAGTTCATTTTCAACATATTTTTAGTTGATAAG
>NW_005190342.1:1855-4457 GCF_000239375.1 Pundamilia nyererei
GGGAAACCTGTTGGCAGAGATCAGTTAGTGTTCTTCTTTTGTGTAAATACAATTCATCACATCTGTAAAAACTACAGTCAGTAAACTTGGAAGACAGTTTTAAAGTGTTTGTCCCAACACCCTCAGCTGCCCTGTAATATTAGTTTGGTTTCTATAGAGCAAAGTATAAAGTTCAGTGACTATGAGAGTAAAGGTTTATTCATGCTGTTATGAATAATGAATTCATAACAATGATGAATGATGAGAAAATAAAAGAAATAAAGTAACAGAGACTGGCTGCTCAGAAGTTTATTCTGACAAAAAAAAAAAAGAACCAAGCCTGTGTGAACCTCGAGGCACTTTTTAAAACAGAACATTGCTAAATCCCACAGAGTATGAGGAAGTAACAACAGTAAGTATAGAGATAAGAAACAAACAGAGCAGAATTCTTAAAATAATGTCCAACCATCCTTCTTCTGATTATCTGGGGCCGCAGGGTAAACAATGATTTAAAAATCTAAGTAGATGGCTAAGTTGCTATGGCTAAAGAAAAGAAATTAAAGGATGTAGGAAAGAAAATTAATCTTTAGCAAAAAAAAACAAAGAGCATCTAAGATGAGTGTAAGGATTCCCAATCATGCTTCAGTAAGAAATGTACCCATAGTGATACACATGTAGGAACCTGTTATATACAACATGTAGAAAAGAGAGATAATAGCAGGTGATTGAATTGACAAAGATTTACCTCAGTTTTCTCCTCCTCGAGCTGCTTTACCAACTGAAAGACAGAAGAGAGATAAAAACAAAGCTCAGCTATGAAAAGGAAGTAAAATATGTTTTTTGGAGAAAAAAAAATCATTTTTGTAAAGAAATTCCAGATTTGCACTATATTCACCACAATTCACTAAAGTTCCAGTCACAGCTTCACTTATACTTAAATATAACTGGCCTGATGTAAAAAAAACCAAAAAACTCCAGAGAAACATTTAAATTTCCACTTAATTCATCCCAACAACAGTTTAAACTCTTGTCTGTTTATAATTTCTGTTTTATTACAGCAGAGTTGATGGTTTAGTTTCTCACGATTGTTTTCATGCATGCTTCAAGTTGTAATTTCAGTATCAGTATCAGTATCTGCACCATATAAAAAGAGATGACGGGGAAACATCACAGTAACCTGTTATGTTGGAAACCTTTTGGTTGAGCTTGGAAAAAGATATTTAACCCAGAGAGTAACTGGGGGTTATATTACACCTGAATATAGCATAAAATAGTGCTGCTCACAGTTTGTGAACATCTGCTCTGCCCCCTCATAGCAGCTCTCAGTCTGTACACCTGACCCCACGAAGAAAAATGAAACAGGTGACAGTGTCAAACTTTAGCTGTTAGTCAGGTGAACCACCTGTGCACTAACAGCTTAAAGTGCTCTGCAAACCTTAAAGCTAACAGGTGGATTTTCCTGTTTTATAACTGAAGAACCACTGACTGCTTCAGAGATGGACAGTGAAAGTGGGCAGTAGATCCTTGTTTTTCTTAACATAAATCTCATTGCAGCAGCTATGGGCAGTACAAAAGTGCCGTCTTAGTCTGATTATTAGTTAGGTTCTTTCACTAGTTAGCTAACACAAACTAATGTCTATTAGCACAAACCAACCAAACAAACCAGTAATATTGTAATATTGTACTCGTACAAGATGGATCTACACATGGTCTAACAAACTATAAGTGAGACACCTATTCCTTAACTCCAGCATCGCAAACTGAGTTAAATCTGCTTAAACACTGTCTGCAGTTTTTGAGAAGATGGCTCCATAGTTTAATATTTCATGTCTACATTAAAGTCAGAGTTTTCTGTGTCACAGAAGTTTCTCTCTTTTTACCTGGTTAATCACTGTGGTAACCTGTGCTGATCACATAAACAGGTTATGATCTGAGATTTGGTTTGAAATCAGCTGAAAGCCTCTGATTGTTTAATTTACAGTATCTTGTAAGTTTCCTTACAATCTCTTCTTGCCAAATACATTTTAAATGTGTGAGCTGTTAAACTGCACCTTACTAAAACTACTGAATGATCAGTGTGCATCCAATAATTGTGTGATGCAAAAAAACATAAATACTGCTGAGTCTCTTCTACACTGCAGCAATTACAAGTCACACAGCAAGAATATCTGTTCAGTCAAATTTAATTCACTTTGATGTGTGAGCAACGTCTCCTCTATCAGACTGTGGGGCAGTGACCTTTATTGTTTAAATGGATCCAGTTTAAAGATTCATAAACCTAATGTGCAGTCGCCACCTTAGACAACAACACTGAGAGTGCGCTCAGAGATAAAACGATGAACTGCAATTAAAATGTTTATTTTCTGTGTGCTAAATATCCAAGTTAATGACTTTCAGCATTTGTCTTTTTTTGAAACATTTTTGCATTTTTATGTTTAGAAGAAAATTCAGCAGGATTATAACAGAGATGAAATCCCTGATTTCTGGACTTTAGTTTTTTCAGCTGATTGTTTAAGTATGAATACTTTTTCTCCAACAGCAGGTGAGAGGACACGTGACTGGAGACGTGCTCTTTTATAAGACATGATATAACAATACAATCACAAACTTCACTAAAGAAAAA
>NW_005190343.1:0-1361 GCF_000239375.1 Pundamilia nyererei
GTGGGAAGGAAAAACTCCCTTTTAACAGGAAGAAACCTCCGGCAGAACCAGGCTCAGGGAGGGGCGGGGCCATCTGCTGCGACTGGTTAGGGTAAGAGAAGGAAAACAGGATAAAGACATGCTGTGGAAGAGAGACAGAGGTTAATAACGTGTTTGATTCAATGCAGAGAGGTCTATTAACACATAGTGAGTGAGTAAAGAGACTGGAAAGGAAAAACTCAATGCATCATGGGAATCCCCCATACCTATGTCTATTGCAGCATAACTAAGGGAGGATTCAGGGTCACCTGGTCCAGTTTTCAGGTATCTGTATTTGAATATTTATTCTTCTGACAACTTTGTACTTTACTCCCTACATTTTTAAACAAATATCTGTACTTTCTACTCCTTACCTGTTCAGAAAATGCTCATTACTTTACGTTCAGTGTTATCATTTATAACGTTTATACTCAGGGGTTAAAGTTGGCCGGAACTTTAATAAGGCAGGTGTCTGTATGTTGTGTTGGCGGTACTTCAGCATCTAGCTAATGCTACAGATAAGGAGGATGCATGAAGTGAGTGTTTTTTAAGTGGCATGCAATTTAAAAATCAATGTTTCTATCAGTCTAAGTAGCCTGAAAAGAAAAGCGTCTGGACTTCTTTAAGTTTCCTGGAAGATGTTTCACCTCGGATGAGAAAAAACCTTCACAGACAGTTTCTATTAGCTCAGCAAACATCAGAAAACACACAAGCTGTTTGTGTGCAGTTTGTCGCACAGTGCGTTCATAGCTAAAGGTCAAGTTGATGGATTTCACAGGGAGAGAAGAGAATGAGAGCTAACTTCACTGGGAGATGGATAAAGATTTAGGAAGACAAACCCGACAGGAGATGAGGAAGAGAGGTTAGATTTAAAGCTGAAGACTGCACAGTAAACAGAAAATTTAAAGCTTACATGCAATGTCATTATTTTAACCACATGTTGGAACTGTGTATGATATGTTTTGATAAGTTATGTATTTTCATTGTCGTAAAATGTCCTGCAAAACAAACTAACCTATATTAACTTTGTGCTATTCAAATGTTGCATGGAAATACTGGGTAGTTTTGTCCAGGATAAACAGGTTAGTTTGCATTACAGGGCTGAATTTACAGTAAAGCACTGTGTTGGACTGGTGCACAGTAGCTGTGGTGCTCCTGGTCAGATTTAGGTTACATCAAGTGTAGCAGCGACTTTGCATTTTAGATGATCATGCTTAGATTACTTCACTGAATTTAAACTTTATAGCAACTCTGTATAAAGTGTAGGGGGATAGACATCTGCCAGGATAGATGAAAAAACACATCTACACTTGTTGTGTAATTGTGTAAATCTACAGAGAAGA
>NW_005190343.1:3500-4456 GCF_000239375.1 Pundamilia nyererei
CTTAAAGGTGGGATAATTATTTAGTTGAATTAGTTTATGTATAGGTAATTAGGTAGGTCATTTGTTTGTTTTCATATTAAGTGTGTTTATTATTGGATGGCACCTCTATACAGGGCACAAGTTGGGCATGCACCAAAACAAAACAAAACAAAGAAAACAAAAGGGCAATTTAGTTAAGAGTGAAGTCACACAGCTTTGTGACCTGTCCGTCTCTCTTCATTTTTAAAATGGTTCGAACAATTTAGTGTGAAACATATCACTGCCACAATATTTGTAAACAGATTGGTGTCAAAGTAAAAAAGGCTCAATGAAGTTTATTAAAAAGTCTTTTTGAGCTGTTTGTGTGGAAGTGTGAATTCATTTAAGGCTAGACGTCAGGGGTGTCAAGCTAAGGCTTCATTCATTAGGATTTACACTCATCATCACGGTGTGATTGGTTTTAAAATAGCAACAAGCAGCTCTGCTTAAACTGTTGCCCTTACTGTATCTAACCAGGAAATGTTAGAAAATGAATGGGTGAATTGGTTCTATTTGGCTTTTACAGGCGATGGGTAAAACTGATACTGCTGTATTGTAGATCCACATTCAGTAAATAATCCTTTCTGGAGTGTATTTCACTTGTAATGCACAGTGGTGAAAAACCGCCAAGTGGACATCACAGCAGATAGATATGCAAATTGATTAAGCACACATTTACATCCATGTTTGAGACTGGAACTAGAAGTACATGAGTGTGTGAATAACATGCACTCACCCGTACTGTCAAATTTCCATGTAATCGAACAACGTCAGTCAACATCTGGAGAATATACTGGAATTGCTGGTCAGTGTACTCAAATCGATTGCCGAACACCAAACAGCAGATGATGTTTGAGACTGCATTATTAATCAGGTTCTTAGCATTAAAGGGTCTGCCTGCAAAATGAGGAGAAAAAACATCCATAAAATTAAAAAAA
>NW_005190344.1:0-4454 GCF_000239375.1 Pundamilia nyererei
TGTTACTGAATCTGTGGAAGCTCCGCCATAGCACCACACGAAGTAACGAGTAACGACCCTATCTAAATCCCAGTAACGACTAACGCGTTCCTGATTTTGGCATAATAACTAGTTACCGTGCTCGTTACCACAATAATAACGTAGTTACTGTTACTTAATAACGCGTTAGTCCCAACACTGGTGGAAACCCAAACAAAACACCCATTAAGAGGCTCTAATTGTCATGGTCCGACAGCCCTTGCCTGGCTGCCTGCCCATGTGTTATTGTGTGCATGTCGCTCCCTTCCCCTCTCTCCCACTCTCTCTCTCTCTCTCTCTCGTAACGGGATTGTTTACCTCCGAGCGGTGACGAGCATTCCCAAGAGTGTTCCCGCGCAGAGAATGGCCGCACCTGTTGTTGATCGGAGCCGATCAGCTGTAGCCAATTATCCGCCATCTCCCGGGCTGCCTTCTTAACAGGGCGATCGAGCTTCGGTCAGCGCTGGTAAAGCACGGTAGAGCAGCACGGATGGTTTTTGTGGCAGTTTACATTGATCGTTTGTGTGTTTGCCACCAGGAAGGAAACGGAGAGAGAGATCATGGGAGCTGGACCGCCACTCGGGATTACTGTTTGGAAGGAGTCACTACGTGTGTTTTCACTTCATGGCCACGAGCACTGCTAGGAGGGAAAGGAGGAGACCACACCTGGGCACCCATCACTATATATATATAAAATTGAACTGCAGCACCTTTACCGCACTCTAAATCAATCCAGTCTTCTCCCAAAGGAGTCCTGCATACGAGTCCTCTTTTCTACACCTACCCTGACACTAATGTCTGTGTCTCAATCTTGTGGCCCATGTCAGCTCTACTTGCAGCCTGCAGAATGACGTGAAGAAATATTTTTAAAAATATTTTTAAAAATTATTCGCAAAAATGATTTAATATACAGGCAATAGGCAGTGTTACAGGCATTGCCTTAAAGAATGTAGCCTCATGGGCAGCGTAGTTTATGCTGCAGGGAGAATGGACTGCCATACCCGTTATGTGTCTGTGTGTGAGGGAGGAAGAAAAAGAGTAGGAAAGTACGAGTTGTCACCAAGCAGAAAACTTGTAAATAACTCATGAAACAATAAAGTTATGTTGAAACCAAGCCCACCATTGTTTTTCTTGTGACATTACCAATAAGTTTGATGTGTCACATGGCCCTCTTCCTATTGAAAAAACTAAAGTTGTATCCAAGATGGCCGACTTCTAAATGGCCACCATGGTCACCACCCATCTTGAGGAGTTTGCCCCCTCACATATACTA
Source organism: Pundamilia nyererei (assembly GCF_000239375.1). Taxonomy (NCBI): domain Eukaryota; kingdom Metazoa; phylum Chordata; class Actinopteri; order Cichliformes; family Cichlidae; genus Pundamilia; species Pundamilia nyererei. The sequence goes on from NW_005190344.1 coordinate 1,292, forward strand.
ATGTGCCACAAACAGGACTTTAATATCACCAACCATTCCCATTTTACTATGGTGTATCCATATAAATGGCCCACCCTGTATAATAATAACCACTGCAGCCAAAAAGAGTGCCTGACGAGCCTATTAAGACTCGACTTTCCACTGTGTTCATGTTTTCCTCCGAAACAATAAGTTCCGTTGGAGCAGCCTTTCAACGCCTCTCTCTGTCTCTCAGACAACAGACAACAAAGACGACAAAGTAAAGCTAATTTTCAGCTACGAGCCTGACACGAACCCGACGTATTAGCCAGAGGTCCCTTTACTACGGTTCAGAGTCGCAGACCTGTTTTATATGCGTGCCGAATAGTTTTCTATATGAGATGGCTGCAAAAATTGCAGCCTTACCTAATGTCCACTCTACTGTTACTCATTTTATATTAAGATTTAAAAATCTAGTTGGTATTGGAATTGGTATGGCGAGTAACCTTCAATAAAAGTAATAATTCACACAACAATAATACATTCATGTAGTTGTAAAAAGCATGATAATATATTAAGTAATCCAAAGCATCAGAATACGTTACAAAATACATGTATGCATGTATTCTGTATCTGTAGTGGAATGCATTTTAAAAGTAACCTTCCCAACACTGTATATATCCTTACTTGGTACAACATTGTAAATAAATCCCTCACCTTCTCTCCTGCGAGTGAGTCCTCTGCCTAATATTCTGTAACGGAAGGACAGATTTTGTTTTGAAGTTGTTTTGCTTTGCATGTTTTACAAATCTGACACACCTGAGAGGTTACAGCCGGTGGTGATTTAGAGAGAGTGCTCAGAGATGCAGGAGGACGGGCTGGTGCAGGTTGGTGTGCACCATGTAGCGAGGGCATACGACGCCAGCGAGAGGAGAGGCGGAGGGAGCTATTCTACTGCTGGAATTGTTGGAGGCCAGATTACGCTACAGTGGGGAATCAGTGGGCAGCGGGACAATAGTGCTGCCGTGCTACAGAAAAGCAGCGGGCATAAAAATATGAACAGAATCAGTGACAAAGGGCAGCCCTGGCGGAGCCCATCACCCACCAGGAACGAATCCGACTTATTTCCAGCTATGTGGACCAAGCTCTTGTAATGGTTGTATAAGGATTGAATGGTCCATAGCAATGGGCCAGACACCCCAGACTCCTGGAGCACCCCCCACAGGACACCCCGAGGGACAAGGTCGAATACCTTTTCCAAGTCCGTAAAACCACATGTAGACTGGTTGGGCAAACTCCCATGCATCCTAAAGTGACCTTGAGAGGATGAAGACCTGATCCAGTGTTCCACGACAGGACGAAAACCGCATTGTTCTTCCTGTATTCGAGGTTCGTCTAAAGGATGGACTTTCCTCTCCAGCACCCTGGCATAGACCCTCCCAGGGAGGCTGAGGAGTATGATTCCCATGTAGTTGGAACACACCCTCCAGTCCCCTTTCTTAAAGATGGGAACTACCACCCTGGTCTGCCAGTCCAGGCTTACTGCCCCTGATCCCCACGCAACATTGTAGAGACGTGTCAACCAAGACAGCCCTACAACATCCAGAGCCTTCAGGAACTCGGGGCGGACCTCGTCCACCCCAGGGGCTCTGCCATCAAGAAGTTGTTTAACTGCCTCAGTGACCTCGTCCCCGGAGACTGGCAGGTCATCCCCTTTCCACTCCTTAGTCGTCTGACGGTTTGCCAGAATCTCTTCAAGGAAGTTGGAAAGTCTTTTTCCATGGCCTCTCCAAACTCTTCCCAACACCAGAGTTTTTGCTTCAGCTACTGCCATGCCACGTTCCGCTTGCCCTGTTGGTACCTATCAGCTGCCTCCAAAATCCCACAGGCTAACCAAGCTCGATAGGACTCCTTCTTCAGCTTGGTGGCTCCCCTCACCTCTGGTGTCCACCATTTGGTTTGGGGGTTACACCCACAACAGGCACCAACCACCTTGCGGCCGCAGTTCAGTGCAGCAGCTTTGGCAATGGAGACGCTGAACATGGTCTATTCGGACTATGTGTCCAGTCTCCCTCGGAATGCTTTTGAAGCTCTGCCAGAGGTGCGTGTTGAAGATCTCGTGGACTGGGGCCTCTGCTAGGCATTTCCAGCACACTCTCACTGTATGTTTAGGCGCTCCAGGTCTGTCCAGCATCTTCCACCGCCACCTGATCTAACTCATCCAAAGGTGGTGGTCAGCTGACAGCTCAGCCCCTCTCTTTACCTGTGTGTCCAGAACATATGGCCTTCGGTCTGGTGATACGATTACAAAATTGATCATCGACCTGCAGCCTAAAACGTCCTGGTGCCACATGCACTTATGGACACTCTTATGTACCAACATGGTGTTCGTAATGGCCAAACAAGTTTGCACAGAAGTCCAAAACCAAGATGGCGCGGCCACGTCCTGACCACTAGGCACAGACTATGCACCTTTTTAGCTGTTTACTTGTTTATACATTCCAGGAACTTCTAGTTTTGTAGTTTATGACAGTAGTTCCCTTCTCAACATTGGTAACAAGTTTCTACATGTAATCTTGGACACTTTTAAACCAGACCCATCCTGGCCGACAGAGATACTACGCGGTGTGGCCAAAAACAATGGACAGGACGCTCACCCGGGTCGCAGAACAAAAAAACGCCGGGGGAAACGTGCTGGGGTTCAGTATCCTGCTGGCTAATGTATAATCGTTGGAGAACAAACTAGACGATCTGAGGGCAAGAGTCACTTTCCAACGTGACATGAGGGACTGCAACATGCTATGCTTCACGGAGACATGGCTGACCACACTGTGCCGGACCGTGCCAGAACTCCGTCGGATTCATTCTTCGTGCTCCGCGCGGACAGAATGGCAGAGTCGAACAAAACAAAAGGTGGAGGAGTTTCATGGTAAACAGTAAGTGACGTGACCCCAGGAACATTTCTACTCTCTCCATCAGCTGCTTGCCAAATCTGGAATACCTGAGCATTAAGTGTCGCCCTTTCTACCCGCCCCGTAAGTTCACCTCGGTAATCGCTACATGAAGTGCTGAGTGCCTTTCAAAACAGGGATCCGGGCTCAGCCCTCATTGTAGTAGGAGACTACAAAATACAAAAATACAAGGAACTAAGAATACTGGGCCCACATGGCCCAGGACCATGACATCACCCCCCCCTTAAGGGCTG
>NW_005190345.1:0-4454 GCF_000239375.1 Pundamilia nyererei
ACAACAGTATATTACAACATTTTATCAGTGTAAATCACTATACTACTACTGAGCCAATTTAATAGTTTGGATCATCTTACTCAGCAAACAGATAATTTAGAATTCATCCAATCTGTACAAATTTGCTTTTTCTTTTTATTTTAATTTTATCCGGACCTTTGTATAGACAGTGTTTTATACTCACCTTATTTTGGCGCTGTGTTGTTATCCGGTTTCATCGAATCCCACCGTCGTGGCCTGTGTAAGACGCTGACCAAGGACCGAATTCACGCTCCTGGCTTTTCCTTGCTGTGCACAGACTTTTCAGCGCAGGCGTATCACGATGTCAGGATCCGATGTCGCCAGTCAGTGGAAAACTGTACGATATAAATATATATCTGTAAGTTCAAAAGCTCGAAGGACCAATTAAATGTTAAGAGTTAACATTATTCAACACAAGATAAGAGAATAAAGACACTGTCACTCAAGAGTTCAATATTAACGTGCAGCACGGATGAGAGCTACGAATAGTCTCACACTCGAGCTGCAGTCAAGCGCTTTATTTAAAGGGTACAAGTCACATAGCATTTCCTGTTATTCAGGGTGCTGCTGGTGTGCCAGCAGGTCAGTATGTTTTACTTCCTCAAAGCAAATATAGTTTGTGGAAACAGAGAAGCTTGTGGCTGTCTGTTTCCTGTGCAGCTGGTTCACGGATGGGTCAGTAAAGCAAGAGCAAAATAACAACTTCAGTATGAGAGTACTTTGAGTTTAGCTTAAAAGCAGAATGCAGGCATAAATCATTTGAAAACATGTTAAAAACCCTTTTACATTTCCCTCCTGTTTTTACTATGTTTCAAATGTGACTTCACATACATATTTTATATAAAGATGTTTGTAACATTTTTACATATAAATGTGAGCATCTTTCCTTTGTTGTTGCACTGTGAATACATCAGTTATTAGCTTCTTGTCTAGACATTTTCGGCTAACACCTCATCAACACAGTGTTATTATCAATCATTTATTTCAAACAGCACTTTGATCTTCATCATCTATCTGTGGTATCATGATGTAGGCATTAAATGAAGCATTTATCATATTTGATATCATGTTTTTCAGACAAGGTGTTGTGCATGTGGCGAAAACACATAGTAGCAATAATAGCAATCCAATCGCGATCAATCCTTTGATTAGCAGGGATTTCCAAGAGCCACTCAAAAGCCATGTCCACCAGTCGTCAGTGCTGGTGACATAGTCTTGTTGCTGGGCGTCTTTGAGCTGTCTCTGAGTGTTCAGTGCGGCTGTCATGTCAGGCGAGCGTACATTGTCAGGAATGTAGGGGTAGCAGGTGGTGTTGAACAGCACACACAAAAGTGAGTGCAGTACTTTCTGTCCGGTGGTCCACAACTTGAACTCGTCTGGCACGTCTGTTCCCCAGATGGGGTCATGTGGCTGGACGTGAGTTGTGTCGCGTCGCTTCCTTCTTGATGCCTCAGTCGTCCCTCGAGTGATCTCGAAGGTGTGATCTGATACAAGAACAGGGGCGCAGAGTACGGTGCTGTTGGGTGGCAACATGAAGTAAACTTTCTGGCCACACGCCCAGGCTGCGCCCTGCACCCAGTATGTGCCTGTTGATGAGCCGTTGCCATGCCAGTCTGGTGCCGTCAGGATCACGGAACAGTTTTTGTTCTTCCCTAATTTCTTCAAACCCTGGGGCGTGCCATGCTGGCCGGTTTCTCCTGTGAAGTTGAAGCACACTGGGTGTTGCATGTGTTGCTGGTTTTGTCCTTTATGGATCCTATTACCATCATGGGGTTTCCAGGTGTTGAACAGTTTCCGGTAATGGCCATGTCATATATGCACAGGGCTGCGGACTTGGTTGGGGCCTTTCCATACACTGTGGCATGAAGTGCTGTTGTAGGCATATGTGAACAGACGTAGCAGTCTGTGACGTTGCATTCCGCATGCACTCTGTCATGAACATATCTGTACCATGCATTGTTCAGCCAGGGGTGGTTGTGCTCTTTGTCCATATCCTTCAGGTGTGAGTTGTCATATGACCATTTCTTCTGCAGGTGGTGCTGTGGGTCCTCGTCCTTCCAGGTGAGTATCAGTAGGCTCACTAGGAGCGCGGTGCCAGCCACTATGAGGACAAGTTTCTTCATGATGACCAGGCACACCCGGGCTCCAGGTGAGTAGACCACTGGCGAGAAGACAAAAGGGCGGGATATACCCAAACAGCCCTTTCCTCCACCAGGGAACACCTAGGAGTCGGGGGAACCGGCGTCTATGCTTTTGTTGTCACTCACTTTTTTACAGTGGCTTTGGTGGATCCAAGATGGTCTTTCTGCTATTTTGCAGGCAGTTGGTGTTGTGAGCAGGACCTGATATGGGCCCTCCCACCTCGGTGAGCTCCAATTCTTTCTCTGGAGCACTTTGATCAGGATCCAGTCACCTGGCTGCAACCTGCAAGATACTGGAGAGATATTACTTGGCAGTTGGTTGTTTAAAGCAACTTCCTTATTTTCAAACAGTTTTGTCATCCACTCTGCTAAAGTGGTTTCTGTTATAGCTTTGTGTATGGGTTCACTAGTTATGGGGAGTGGAAAAGCTCTGCCATGTACTATTTCAAATGGTGTGAGCTGGTTTGAGCCCTGTGTTATTCTCATCCACATTTTAACTAGTCCCAAACATTTGGGCCATGGTCTTCCTGTTTCTGCCATACATTTCCTTAGTCTCTGTTTTATTGTGCCATTTGTTCTTTCCACTAAACCAGCGCTCTGGGGGTGATAAGAACAGTGATTTTTTATGCTGAAACCTAATGCTTCAGATGCTTTGCTGATGATGTCATTTACAAAGTGGGTCCCATTGTCTGATCGGATCAGGCTTGGATCCCATAGGTAGGAAAATAGTGATTGCATAGACACTTTGCTACTGAAATTGCATCTGCTTTCTTTACTGGATAGATCTCTGGCCATTTGGAGAATACGTCTATGATCACTAGAGCATATTTTGAGGACTGACATTCATTCAGTTCAATAAAATCCATGTGGATTGTGTGAAATGGGTGCGGTGGTGTTGGGGAAAAGCCTCTTTTAGGCCTGAGGTTTCCCTGTGCATTATGTTTCTGGCAAATCATGCATGTTCTGATAAACTCTTGTGCTGAAGCTTCAAAATTTTGAGTATAGAAGTGTTTGGGGAGGATATTCATCATTCCACCCCTTGACAAATGCATTAAGCCATGTGTCACTAATGCTGCTGTCTTGTGTAGCAATTTTGGCAGTATTGGTTTGCCATTACAGGTCATTAGGTCATTTTGTAGCCGTGCTCCACACTTTAACCACTTCTTTTGCTCTGCGATAGGTACGGCTTTCTGTTCATCTTCAAATACATCAAGTGGTATCAGCTGTGAAGTTTCAGACATTAAAGCTTGTATTGGTTGCTGTGCGGCCTTCTTCGCGGCTTGGTCTGCGAAGTTATTGCCTTTAGTAATTTCTGAATTATCTTTTTTGGTGTGCAACGCATATTGACTGTCAGTGTGAATATATATATATCTTGACCTTTGCGCAGCATGCACGTATGATAGCCGTTAGTTCTGCACTCTGTGCTGAAAAAGAGGAAGTAAGAGCTTTTGTTTCTAAAATGGTGTCTGCTGTGGTTACTGCATAACCTACACAGTTTCGCCCGAGACTATTTTTGAACGCTGAACAGTCTTACAAAGATGTTAACGAAACCAGCTTGTGGTGTCCATTCTATTTTATCTTTCAGTGCTAGATTTTTCCCATAAACTAAGTTTTGCAATGGTTCAGCTAACAGAGCATATTCAGGTATCCAGCATCTGCAAAAATTGCAGAGACCTAAATAACTCATCATTTGTTGTTTTGTGAGTGGTTTTGGGGCATTCTGCACTGCTAGTTTTCTGCTATCTAACAGCTGCCTGCCTTGTCCCATCAGTCTGTGGCCAAGGTATGTCACTTCTTGGCTCCACAACTGTAGTTTATGCTGTGAGACTTTATGGCCTTGCTCTGCTAGATGTTGCAAAACTGTCAGTGTGTTTGCTTTGCAATCTGTCTGTGTGTAGCCTGTAATCAAAATATCATCAACGTATAGCAGGAATTTACCTGGGGCAGGAAGCGTGCAAAATGACATGGATTTTCTCAAGGCTTCTGCATAAAGAGTGGGGCTATTCTGGAATCCCTGAGGCAACCTCGTATAGGTATACTTCTGGTTGTCAAAAGTGAATCCGAATAGCTTTTGTGAGTCAAAGTGTAGTGGCACAGAGAAAAACGCGTTTGAAAGATCTATAACTGAGAACCATTGTTCTTTTGGTGTCACTTGATTTAAAATTGTGTGCGGATTTGCCACCACAGGTGGGATTTGTTCTGTTATGTCATTTATTGCTCTAAGGTCATGTACTAGTCGATATTTCCCCGTGTTTGCTTTTTTCACTGGGAAAATCGGAGTATTACAGGTTG
>NW_005190346.1:0-4451 GCF_000239375.1 Pundamilia nyererei
TTTTTTTTTATACAGTAGTGATCATGTTTTGATTGTTGATTCCAAGACAGCTTTTGTCTGTTTGGCTTTTTGTAATTTTAATTATCTTTCCAATTTGCCAGAACAATTCTCAACAATCACTGTCCACATATACATACATACGTTCATAAGAACACAACTCTGAAGCCAAGCTGAGGTACGGGAGTCACTGAATGGCTGGTTTATTTTATTGAACGTTGAAAACATTTTTGTAAAGTTGTCCTCAAATGACAAGTCATCTTCTCTGCTGGAATAGGAGACATCCTGGAAGAGGTGATACGCCAGTCTGACATCTTCCACCCAAATGTCATCTCCAAACTACTTGGACTTGTCTGTGAGTAGATACAACACAAACTATAATATGACCTCCACAGCATGCATTTAACTAAAATTTAACTTGATCTGTTCGCACAAGAGCAGTAAGTAAATATCAGATAATGTTTCTTACCGTTCTGCAGCATTACTGTCTTCTCCCCATCCTTGGACAGAGTGTGATCAGGTTTGTATCCACAGCCCTGCCTTGCCATCTCCTGGCAATTTTCATCAAACCTCTTTTTGTGGTGTGGGCGAACAAACTGGTAGAGGCCTGTGACACAAGGCAGCAATAGCAATCAACTACAAACTGTTTTAGCAATATTCCACTAAGACACTGTTATATTGGTGCCAAATTATGACTTTGACATTGTTATTAGTATTATGTAAATGTCTGATAATGAATACAGGTATATTCAGTTTTTTAAAATTAACATTGGTTGAGGGGTTCCTAAACTATTGTGAAAAACTGGGCAAACTACAAAGAACGCAATGATCCTATCCACAGTACATAGTTTCATTACGTATACATATTATGGTAGAGAAATCAATTTAAGAAAAGACTGGAAATTCATATTGACCAACTATGATCTGCACTGTATCCAAATATGCCAGTTCATCCAAGTTGAGGTGGGCAAGCCATGGTCAATATGTATGAAGGCTGACGCAACACATTTAGCTCAACGTGAATTTGGGAAAAAATTAAATATGGTGATGTCGATGGTACAATTTAGGAAATCACAGACTGCAAGAGATTTTTACCCAGTTATTAAAAACAATCCATGTTAACAATTATCCTGGTTTGTAGTGCCGACGTGGGAAATTTTTCTATTTTGTTTTACTATTGTGATAGGTATGAATGTGCAATTACAATAAAGAGTTCTCTCTCTATCTTGAATTAAAGCTCATTTCATCTTTACCATTTGGACAAAACACAACTTTTACAATTTTGTACTGTGCATGACCAAGTTGAATATCAAAATCCCTGCTTGTTTCAATAAGTCAATGCATTCTGCACATATTTCAACTATTTTGCTGGCGTGAAATTTTAAATAAATTAATATTAAATATAATTAATATTAAAAAAAATAATAATTTAAAATATTTCATTCAATTTGAAAGAGTTGAAAAAAAGATAATGACTTTAATGGATTTGTAAATAAGTGAATTGGTTAGACACATTTTACCTAGAGCGTAATATGAACTACTCGTAAATCTAGAAAACGTGTTCTGAGTTCAGACCTGTGCAAAGCAGGTATACTTCATAGATGTAGGTGAGAGAGCGTACTCTGAGTCCTCCAGTGAGTATATTGTCATTCTTAAAGTCTCAGTGTTAACCAAGTGAGGTATTTTTGCAGCTATTTATTTATGACAGCAGAAGATTTACCATGTAGGAGATTCTGAGTATTAGTGTCTTTGCCTAAAAATGCGGTTTCAGTCAGCAGGTGATCCAGGTCATCAGTCTTTTCGTAGGTGTGCAGCGCCCGTATGATGCGGTGACAGCAGACCTGACTCAGGGACTTCTTCATGTCCGCCAGGAATTTCTTAGCCCTGCTGGGTTTACGTTCTTGAGACAAATCCTCAGGGACACCCAGCTTCTTCAATGACATTAGAAGAAACAAAATCTGAGCAGCATAAACTTTTTACAAGTACAGAAATCTATCAAAAACTAAGTATACTTCCAGCTCTCAAGACTGTCTTCCACGTGCTTACATCTCTCACTACAATTCACAATGTTGTCTGAGAACATCACAGTCCATGGAGACTACTGCCTGACCTCATCTGTCAACCATTAGTACTGCAAACAAAAGTGGCCCAGATCAGATCCCCATCTGTCATTCCTACTGCACACCTACTCATGTATCTGGCTCTTACTCTGACTTATTTCTGCAGTACCATATTTCCTTTCTTGGCATGCTACCATGTGAGGTCCAAAAAGACACAATGCAAATACTTCTGACCTTCTCTATATACCAGATTAGGCTTAACATTATGAACCCTAACAGCTGAAGTGAAGAAGATTGATTCTCTCTTCATCATGGTACCTGTCTTGGTTTATATTAATTTCCAGTTTGCAATGGTCAGTATCTATCAAAAGTGGTTCAAGAAAGAAAGTGTGTGAACCAGCGACAGGGTCATGGGTGGCCAAGGCTCACTAATGAGTAAAAACTGGCCTATGTGTACTAATCAAAAAAGCGACTGTGGCTAAAACTGCTAAAAAAGTCTTGGTTGATTCTGATAGAAAGCTGTCAGAATACAGAGTGGATCACATATAAGTATGGGGCTACATAGCTTCAGACCAGTCAGGGTGATCATGCTAAGCCCTGTCCACTGCCAATAATAGGTAATTAGAATTGAATGATTTTTTTGGGTCATATTAATGACCCTCTCAAATGCCTTTTTGTGTGACATGGTGCAGCTACAGAACCATAAACAGATGCAGCATGTGAGCACACTTTCAATGGAGCCACAGTAGAAGACGATCATTAATTGGATGTTACTTTGAGATGTAAATTTTGCATAAACATTGTTGCAGATCATGCACACCCTTTCATGGAAATAGTATTCCATGATGGCTAAGCAAGATAATGTAAAATACGTTCAAAAATGTTTTGAGGAACACAACTCTGGCTTCAAACATATTGGTGCCAGATAACACAGATGACCTTCACAGGTCTTTTGGACTGTTTCGGAAAGTAAGGACAACCAACACAATATTAGGAAAATGGTTATAACGTTATACCATACTGGCATACTTCTCCGTTAACACTCAATGAAAAAACAAATCTAGTTTTCGTGCCTTAGCATACCTAAAACAGATTGGTATATATGCACCAAGAATATTTATCTTCCTTAGCTGCTGGTATATCTCATCAACTTTTTCCTGCTGTAGTTACTATAGTTCTGCACATCCTAAATAACTGTACCAATATCCTTCTTCTCTGAGCGATACTCTCACTTTCCAAGACTATGTTAAACAATCTGGTTAAATTTTCACTGGTCTCCCTCCTATACATCTCCATACCTCCACAGGTATGTCATTTGTACCAACTGCCTTTCCAATTTTCATCCTCTTCAAAATCTATAGTAATCCCCCCTCATACATACACACAGACACACACACACAATTACTCACACACTTTATGTCTGTTACTCATGATGTGAATTAGTACTTCTTACACTGTGACGATGTCAGAAAATGATCTACCTTTTGCTCGTCCTCTTCAATGGTATTGCTGGCTTGTTCCAAAGCATCCAGCAGGTTGAGTGGTCTCCTGTTATTGTGCAGCACCTCATACTGATTAAGGAAATTGGCCATGTCATTGGCTCCATTCTTCTCATCTGATCACAAAAAAATAATCAAGGACTCACATTGGGGCAGCTGTAGCTGTACATTTTAAAACTAATATTTGCATTTCTGTAGGTTTCGGTTTAACTGGCTTTTAGTCACTTCAATTTATACCATTTATTATTGAACTCATTGTTTCTAATGTAGTTTTTCTTCATTTAAAATCAATGAATTGTAAAGACATTCTAGTGAAACATATCTGGTATAGCAAAAGCACACCTTGATCTTTAATATGCTAAAACGAAACATAGCAAAACATCAAACCACATCCATTGTACTAACTGAGTCTCCTCCTCTTCAAGCTGGGAAGGTATGTGTCCAACACCTTGGCCTTCTGGGTGTGAGAAGTTTGCAAGTAGCGGCGAGAAGTGGAACTGGAGGACTGAGTGTCTCGTGAACACTCAGTCTCGTGGTTGTGTGCTGGAGCCTTCTTCCCAACCACAGGCCTCTTAAATGTTTAATGCACACACTGTCAGTAGAAGCTGACCAACTGACCTGCAAACAACTTTCATAAAAGCGTCTACACATTTTACTGCACATGCAATGATATGATATGTTAGCCGATATTTATTATTAAAAGAATTCGACAACAAAGGTTGGCATGGTGTTACAAAAACCCATAACTCTAACTTTATTCTAAAAAAACTGGCAGAAAAAACTAGAAATCAAATTTCATTAAAAGTATATTTTGGCGAGATAAATAGTGCCATAGACATTAATGAAAATACTCAAGGTAAATATTCACATTTTTAACTACTCTGGATTTTTTTTT
>NW_005190347.1:0-1504 GCF_000239375.1 Pundamilia nyererei
CTTCATCAAGCCTTATGACAGAACAACAGACTGTTATTGATAATTACTTTTATATGACGCTACATAGAAGAGTGGAGTCCCTTTAAAGGTAGGGAGTAGGACAGCACCCGTTAGAGTGATCGTGGTGTAATGGTGCTAGTCTCTAAGCTAATACAAAGCAGGATGGAGCTTGCCTTTCATGTTGTTTTCACCAACTTCTGATCCTGAGACTCGTCATACCAGGAAACATTTTTCCAATCTTCTATTCTGCAATACTGCCTGTGAGAATTACAACCTAAGTCTCCTGAGAAAGAGGTCCTGGATAAGTGGCAGAAATAAATGGATGATGGCTAGGTAGCGTTGTTAGCCAGCTGCAATCATAAACTGTATGGGTACATCGCACAGATACTTGCTGATTTGTGCTAAATAATAAACTATTAATACAGGCACACTGAAGGACTTGGAAGGTCTGTACCTCACCTCAAGTCATATTATTTGACACATATTTAAATAAAAGTGTTCCAAAAGTTACCAGCAGCACACAAACAGTTCAGGCACCCAGTCAGTGATACCAGGTAACAGTGGTCAGGCCTCACAGATGCTGACCACCTTCAACTGCTGGGTCACGGCACCTGTTAGTCCAAGTGGCTGAACCTATAACTAGTCTTCTGCAACATGATGCCTGAAAAATCATGTTACCCACGCTCCACTTCAACTGTTTCCTCACAGTTTCACTAGCTAAATTGCACAACCGCTCCTGCAACACTACTATGCCTAGTTTCCCATTCCACTACCTCATCGTTACCAATTCCAGTGATTATAAGACAGAAAAAAATCTTACATTGGTCACATTTGTACACCAAAGCTCAATAATCTACGCACTGTGGCCATATTACCCTTATTTAACAGTAGTTCTTTCTTAATAAATCATTTATTTTTTTATAATTATGTCAGGAAAAATTGGACAATTTCTGTATCACCGACACCTGTCTCAAACCAGAGGAACCCCTTGCTGAACTTGTCCACCCAATTATAAATTATCCAATGTCTCAAGAGCCTCAGGCCACATTTTAAGATGCACGAGTATCCTAAACAGTGTTCAATTTACTCCTATATCATTTTCTTAAATCCTGCAACTTTTTTTTGAATGAATTCTCTAACCTGCTTTTTTCTGTTTGTAAAATTTGACAGGATCATTTTCGTAGGAGATTTTAATCTAAATATTGATGTCTCTATTGCATGGATACAACTTAGCATTGCAAAATCAAATAATTTGGTGCAACATGTTAGAAGTTCCACGCAACTGGAAAATTGGATCCGCTCCTCCCTTCGCTCCCTCCCCATCTCCAGCTGCCTCCCTCTTCCCGCTCCACCACAACCACCCACACATGCAGGACCTTTGAGTAGGGGTATGTCACCAGGGTGCAGAGGAGGCTACCCCCCTCTGTCCCCTTCTGGCTGCCTCTGTGTTAGAGATATTCTATTATCAAGTACTCAGATGCAATGAAATATCACTCAGACACTT
>NW_005190347.1:2874-4447 GCF_000239375.1 Pundamilia nyererei
GAGAAGTTGAAACACATTGGGTGCTGTATGTCCGGTGGCAAAACTATGGCGAATGATTTGCTTTTTGTGTTGTTGGCCTTGACGTTTACCCAATGTTTTTCATTGCAGGTGTAGTTCCAGTTCGTCAGATTGTAGGCACAAGGGGTTGTCTGTTCAATTGGGATCCATCGTTGTGAAAGTGGTTTTGTGACACGTTTGACGTCTGTGTCACTACACCATGGAATTAGGTCTTCCTTCTTTATGCTTTGACCTTTTAGGGCCAGTCCTGTTGCCATCAAATCTCTGCGTGAGCAATTGCCAGTTATTGCCTTGTTGAACACACACATCGCTTCGTCGAGTTCAGGTGCCGTTCCAAATATTGTTGCGTGTACGGCTGTTGTTGGCATATGTGAACACACATAGCATTCCGTGCTGTTGTCGGTGCGTGTTCTATCGTACACATATCTATACCACGCGTTGTTCATCCATGGGTGGTTATGGTCTTGGTTCAGGTCACGCAGATGCGAATTGTCATGTGTCCATCTTTTTTGCAGGTGGTGTTGTTTATTTCCTCTCATCTGGGTGAGTGTTAGTAGGCTCACCAGGAGCGCAATGCTGGCCACTAGGAGGACAAGTGTCTTCATGATGACCAGGCACACCTAGACCTCTGGTGAGTAGACTATTGACGAGAAGAAAAAAGGGCGGGATATACCCAATCAGCCCTTTCCTCCATCAATAGATCACCTAGAAGTCAGGGGAGCCGGCGTCTAAACGTCTGGATTGTCACTCACTTTTTTACAGTGGCTTTGGTGGATCCAAGATGGTCTTTCTGCTATTTTGCAGGCAGTTGGTGTGGTGAGTAAGGCTTGGTATGGGCCCTCCCACCTTGGTGAACTCCAATTCTTTCTCTGGAGTACTTTGATCAGGATCCAATCACCTGGTTGCAACCTGCAAGACACTGGAGAGAGATCACTCGGCAGTTGGTTGTTCAACACAATCTCTTTATTTTCAAACAGCTTAGTCATCCATTCTGCTAGGGTAGTTTCCCTTATTGATTTGTTAATTGGTTCACTGGTAATTGGCAATGGAAACGCTCTCCCGTGGATGATTTCAAAACGTGTAAGTTTCTGAGAACCTTGCGTTAGTCTCATCCACATTTTTACTAGGCCAATGCATTCGGGCCATGGTCTTCCTGTTTCTTCCATGCATTTTCTTAATCTCTGTTTTATTGTGCCGTTAGTTCTTTCCACTAGTCCTGCACTTTGCGGATGATATGCACAGTGATGTTTGATGCTAAATCCTAGAGCTTCAGAGACTTTGCTGATTATGTCATTAACAAAATGTGTTCCATTGTCTGACCTTATCAGACTGGGAATGCCGTATGTGGGGATGAAATGATTGCATAAACACTTTGCTACTGAAATTGCGTCTGCTCTTTTTACTGGATAAATTTCTGGCCATTTTGAAAACACATCTATAATTACTAAAGCATATCTTGATGCTTGGCATTCGTTAAGTTCAATGAAATCCATGTGGATTGTATGGAAAACTAGCCTCTCTTAGGTCTTAAGTTTCCTTGTGAGTTGTGTTTTTT
>NW_005190348.1:0-4446 GCF_000239375.1 Pundamilia nyererei
AAAAGAGAGAGGGAGAGAGCGAGAGAGAGAGAGCAAAGGAGAGAGAGAGAGAGAGAGAGAGAGAGAGAGAGAGGGGAAGAAAGAGAGGGTGTTGAGTTTGGGGCCTAGGGTCACCCCAGCATAGGGTTACAGGTGGTTAGGTTTAGGATTTAATTCAGGGTTGGGCTTCATGAATGAGGTTAAGACCAGCCCAGGGTTAAAAAGTGGTTAGGTTTAGGATGAACCTCAGGGACAGGATGCTACCTCAAATATATACAGACAGGCAGAACCACGGTGACAACGATGATGATAACAATAATGACCTCCACAGTAACAATAAAAGAGAAGAGACAGAGACAACTATGTACATTATATGGACTTTATGTCCATTAAAAACGTTTTTCATTTAACCCTTTAGGGTGTACAGTGTCTAATTTGGCAATCCAGAGTCTCTCAGCCTTCCTCCTCTGCTGAGTTGTCCATCTGGGATTTGCCTCTGTCACTGTGGCCCTGACAGATTCCCAGCCATGTGACAAGAAATGTTGTACCAAATACGTGTGTGTGTTCTTTTTCCTTAACACATTGTATCTGTGCTGGGTGAATCTGGTCAGGAGTGTGTTGCCTGTCTCACCAACATATTGAATTCCACATGTGTTACAGGTAATCAAATACACACAGTTCTTGGAACGTGAAGTACCCTTACACTGTGAGTGAAATACATTTCCATTTGAAAAACTACGTAACCATTTTAGGTGCTTAAAAAATTGTCCTTGGTCTCTGAGTTTGAGCTCAGAGAGAGGTGAAACTTTTGCCCTAATGAGGAAATCTCTTAAGTTTCTATTCCTCCTAAAGGCAGCAATCACCTTGTAATCTCCCAGTAATTGGGTTTTCTGGACAAGATCTTGAAAATTGTTCTTAATCACTCTGATCAATTTGCATGTTGACGGGGCATATGTCACAACCACTGGCAGAATAGGGGCTAGATCAATGGGTTTGATTTCTAGGAATGATTTCAAGCATTTTCTAAGGAAAGAGCGAGAATACCCTCTAGTGGCGAGAGCTGAGAATAGGATTTTGGTCGCTGCTTTGAAATCAGTCTGCTGGGTGCAGATTCTGTGAAATCTTAATAATTGGGATTTAATTAAACCAGCAAACGTATGTTTTGGGTGAAAGCTTGTCTTAAACAACAAAGCATGTGTGTCCGTGGGTTTGAAAAATACTTTAATGTCCAACTTGTGGGTCTGTGAAAAATTTGGGCCTTTAAAAGTGGTTGTGTCCAAGAAGTCAATTGTGGTTTTACTAATTGTGGATTTTAGTTTAATTGAGCCATTATGATCGTTCAGGGTGGTTAGAAATGTTTCAAAATCTTGTTCAGAGTGGTGCCATACTCCCCAGATGTCATCAAGAAACCTGTAGTAATATAGTGGTTTTTTAACACATTTTGCCAGGGCTGCAGTTTCCCATTCGGCCATGAATATATTGGCATATGCTGGGGCAAATTTCTTGCCCATGGCTGTCCCTTTTATCTGCAAAAAGAAGTCCCCGTTGAATTCGAAATCATTTCTCGTGAGATTAATGTCCAATAATTGTAGTAGTTCTTTTTCAGGTCTTTTCTTATCTGGATATTTATGGAAAATATTCCTAATTGAGTTAATTCCCTCCTTAATATCAATGTTGGTGTAAAGACTGTCAATGTCAATAGAAAAGAGAAATGATTCAGCGGGTACCTCAATCTGCTTCACCTTTTCCACAAAGTCATAAGTATCTTTAATGTAGCTATCATGTTTTGTGGATAAGGGGTTTAAGAAGAAATCCAAATATTCTGCTGTACGGTAGGTTTCACTTTCACAGTCAGACACGATGGGACGACCAGGGGGTACCTCAAATGGTATGGACCACTTTTCTGGGTCTTTATGGATTTTGGGCAACAGATAAAACAGCCTTCCTCTTGGCTCAGAGGAGCCCAATAAATAGTTTTTTTGTTTCATATTAATAAATTTCTTTTGGTATAGGCTATCAATTATCTTCTCCACAATGGGCAGTGTTTCCAAATAGATGGGTTTCTTTAATTTTGAATAGTATGTTTTGTCATTTAGTTGTCTGTAGCCCTCCTGTAAATACTGATCTCTGTCCAGGATGACTACAGCACTCCCTTTATCCGCTGGCTTTATAATTATTTGTCTGTTTTCTCTTAGTTCTTTTAGAGCTTTGGTTTCTTCACCCATCAAATTGGGTTTTATACGATCAATACGAAAACGATTTTGAAAGTATTCATAGTCAGCGTTCACCAAGGTGGATACCTCAGGTGGAAGCTGGCCCATGGAAGGAGACCAGTCAGATTTGGGAGTGAAGGGCTGGGGTTCTGTATCAGACTTATCCCCATAATATATGGCCAATTTTATCCTTCTGTGGTATTGTTGTATGTCATATTTACATTGCAACAGGAAGTTTTTATTGTAACCTTTTGTGGGAATAAAATTTAGGCCTCTGTTTAACAGGGTCCGCTGAGCAGTGGAAGGCTGAAAGTGTTTGGACAAATTAACGACACCACTACTCACCCCCTCCCTTTTTGCTGGGCTTATGGGGACGCCACATTTACATAGTCACTCCAGTGGCTCAACATACACATTGCTGTTTTATCAGTCCAATGGATATTGTCCCTTTCTGTGTCGAACATTGAGGCAGAGAGAGCAGGGATGTGATTGTCCAGGCCTGCAATGAAAGTGTTTAAGCACAGCAGTGTTTCCTGTTCATTCTGGGGCAGAGCTGGGGAAAAGTTAACAAGTGGGATGTAAATGTCCGCCTCAGGAAATTTTTCCTCGGCTGTCTTCAATGCTTTTTTCAGCTCTGTGATTGGCGTGTTCTTGTCCCTTTGTGACCTGTTGTTTAAGCCAAAGGATAACACCAGGGTTTCTACGTCTACCTCCCAGGTTGCTTTTTCCAGCAGAGCCTGTGCATGGTACCATTTTGCCCCCGGAAAACTGTCAATTTGTATGTGTTCTGTTGAAAAGGATGGGAATGTGGCCACATTCGAATCCCCCATAATAAGAGTTGCTTGCCTGATGTGAAGGCTCCACTCTTGTAGTTTTCTCTGCGTGTTGTGGTGTCTCGTTGGAGCATGCACTTGTTGTTCCGGTGAAGTTGGTGAAGAGGGGGGAGATAAAGACGATTCCTCAATTCTCCTCGTCTGTAGTCTGGTCTGTACGCTGGATCTCAGCCTGTCCGGAATGGTGCGTGGCTGGCTGGAGTGTGAAGCCGTTGGAGGTTCGGGCGTTGTTCCTCCGCCCTCCTGGGATCTGGTGGGGGTGGGTTCCCCCTGCGTGAGATCCAGTACCTCGATATCCATGGCCGCCGAAGGCTGTGGAGGCTGAGTGGGCGGAGGCGGCTCCACCCTAGTGGGGGTCAGGTGGGGCGCGGGCAGGATTCTTCTTACCCTCCGGTCTTTTGGTGATGTTGGCTCGGGTTCTGGTTCCGGAGAGTCTTCATGGGGGGTGGTGGGCATCCGCTCGCCGTCCCCTTCCACCTCTCTCTCTATAAAAGGTGACCAGTCACCTCTAACGGGGTCCGTCATGGTGGCCGTTGTCGCCGTGGTTACAGTGCATGCAGCAGGTGGAACATGGATCTGTGCAGTAACCGATGTGGCCCGGCTGGTGCTGTGTTGTGGTGTGGTGGGTCGCACGTATGAGGGAACTGGCTGTAGTACTTCCTCAAGAGGTTCGATAGAGTCGAGTTGGATTAGATCCTCGCTCACCTCTGGTTGTCGTGTCGGCCCGCTGGCTGTGTGGTCAGGCTCTGTCCGTCCGGTGTCTACCCTCAGGTCTGCCAGTTTCGCCACGATGACTGCCTGGGTCTGTTCCAACGATTCAGGCTGGAGGCGGCGGCCCAGATTTCTTTTGGTCCAAGATGTCGCCACTTCAAAGGGTCCTCTCCAGTCCTGTTTGGGGAACTCAAAAAGGCTTTTTAATTCTTCCTCTATGGCCTCAGAATAATGCCGGCGGAGGATTGAAATAGCAGTGTGAGCCCAGTTTTTAGCATTCTTCTCAATAAGAGTCTGTGTCTGTTTCTTGGGGACAGCTGGTTTAATCACCGTCATTAGGTTCTGGGTTATTTTATTTAAAGAGGGCGGATGTGTGTCCTTTGAAACATTTTTAAGATGGTGCACTGATTTAATGAGTCTGTGAATAATTCGGACCTTGGCGGAAAAGTCCGGATCATCAGACGGTATTTTGTTTTGGGGAGGCTCAGTTCGTTCAGGTCTGACGTGCTTCACATACCGTCTATCCTGCGCTGGTCTCCGTTCAAAGCGCTGCTCACGTTCGGTCCGAGCCCGGTTGCGGGCAGCATAGTGGTCCGCGGCCGGCCACTCTCTCCTCTGGTTCCGGGTTAGGGGAAGACAAAGTTGGGAGTCCGGTCCCCGAAGGGGGCCGGGCTCCAATGCACTGTCCATACCTGCTCCCATCCCGGGCG
>NW_005190349.1:0-1628 GCF_000239375.1 Pundamilia nyererei
TAATTATACAGGGTGGGCCATTGGTGTATATGGATACACCGTAATAAAATGGGAATGGTTGGTGATATTAAAGTTCTGTTTGTGGCAGATCAGTATATGTGAGGGGGCAAACTCCTCAAGATAGTTGGTGACCATGGTTGCCATTTAGAAGTCGGCCATCTTGGATACAACTTTTGTTTTTTCAATAGGAAGAGGGCCATGTGACACATCAAAACTTATTGGTATTGTCACAAGAAAAACAACCATTCCCATTTTATTACGGTGTATCCATATAAATGGCCCACCCTGTAGAGAGCGTAAACTGGTTAGGGTGGTAAGGCATAATACTTCTGCAATAAGAACACTGATTATGACATTTTTCAAACATCCGAGACAAACTGAATTGAAGAGAACATCGGATAAGTCTACATGCTTTTGATATGAAAAAAAATTGGTAAGGATTTTTTTTTCATGTTTGAAAAGTTATTGATTATCATAAGGTGGGCAATATTGGTCATTTGATAAGGGTCACACTAAAATGTTCTAGAAATTGTGACAATTTCTGCAGCTATGAAATAACTAAAAGAAAGTATCATATACTTGATGAGTGCTGCCAATGTTTTGAGGGGCCTATAGAAATTACATTGTGTCGGTTTTAAATATTGTGTACCTGATTATCTTTTTTTTAATAAACAATTTTAAAAAAGAAAAATGGACTTATGTGTTATGTCTTATACACACAAGCTGTGGGCTAGACTTCCGGGTGAGCGTATGCTGGCGTGTCTGTCTGCCGCTGCTCTCCATGTGTGTGTTCTTCCTGTTTAGCTCCATTTTAATTTTTCGCTAAAGTTTCAGTAAAAAGGACTAGATGTTACAGTCCCTAATAATGCATTGCTTTCAATGAAGGAAGGCTGTTAAAAGGAAAGGCAGCCAAGAAACTTTCCCAGTAGCACACATCGTTATGTGCCTAAACTTTCAGTCTAATCTGCCATTTTTTCTTCCTTGGTTAGGTTTAAGGATTAGAGATCTGATCTAGATTATCATATTAAAATTAGTATTTAATTTTACTGTTTTAGCCTTAGAGCATGGCTTTTTTATTTGACCCTGGAAAAACTGAATTTTATCGTTTTTCCTGTGATTGACTCTCCTGGGGACCTGACTTACCAGCCTAACGCGAGCCCTTGCTGCCCTCTGCATGTACTACTGTTTGGCCTGTCACCGCTGTCAGGGTCTTGTGTGTGGATGAGAAGAAGAGGACCCAAACGCAGGACTCACGGTGCAGGATAATGGTGTTTATCGGAAAGGATGACACAACGAGAGCAGGAGATGAATGGCTGGCTGACTGGACTGGACTGGACTGGACTGGACTGGACTGAACTGAACTGAACTGAACTCAACTGGACTGACTGACTGACTGACTGACTGAACTGAACTGAAAACAAACAACATTAATGACAAGACAGTGAGCGAGTGGAAACTGAGGACTTAAATGCACTGATGAGGATGATAATGAGAGACCAGTGAGTACACAGCTGAACTTAATCAAACTAACATCACACAGGAAAGGAACTGGCACAACAAGGCAGGAAATGTGAACGAGTGAGAAATAAACTCAACATGAACAAACTGAAAATACAACCCAGGAACCC
>NW_005190349.1:3600-4446 GCF_000239375.1 Pundamilia nyererei
TGTTTCAATCTGTCTGACCTCATGCACATCATTGAACTCTGCAGTCCCTCCCTCTGTGATGTAGAGCTCTGTGTAGATCTGATTCAGAAGGGTTGGGTTTCCTGTGTCAGCAGTCCCCTCAAACACACACTGGAACTTCTTCTTCAGGTTTGACTTAAGTTCATGCTGACTCCAATGCCAGTTCCTAATGGAAGTTCCTAAACAAAAAACAAACAAACCAAAAAAATCAGTGATAGAGTCAGTTGAAGGTATGACGTTTCAATTTCATGAAACGTTAGTACAATGTTTCCCAACATTTTTTAGCTATGGTACATATATCACTTTAGAAAAATCCCACAGCACACCACCAAACCAAAATATCACACATTAATAATTTTTTCCTGCACACCAGGTATAGCGGAATTGTTCCCAGTATATCTTTTTTTTAATCTTTCTTCTGACCACTACTCATGCTAGGGCCTTCATGTGGGTCAGAACTTTCTCAAGGACCGGTTAACTACTTTTCAGATATTTATCTATTGCAATTATACTCTGCGTTGTCTCAGCATGACCATGTAATTTCTTCTTCGACTTCTTTTTACTGTCAGTTGACAACACCTTTAATTAGAGTATAGCACACTTGATCACTTCTCACACCACACCTATGTGCTGTGACACAGTGATTGGAAAACACTGCATTAGTAAATGCCCAATTTATCAATGTGCTTATATCTTTAGAAGAGTAATTCCTAAAGTGTAGGCTGGGGCTCCATAGTGGGCCCCACGAAATGTTTTTGAACTACAACTGTTACTGTATTTTCACGACCATAAGGCGCACTTAAAAGTCTTAGATTTTCTTCAAAAAGT
>NW_005190350.1:0-4445 GCF_000239375.1 Pundamilia nyererei
GTATCTTTTCTTTGACTTTTCATCAAGTCTGTCTTTGTACGGACCGGCATTGTTCTCCTTCGTTTTGTACATTCCTTTTTGGGGGGCAAAGAAAAAGCAAGAATTTATTGGAATCGAAGAATGAACGTTTTGCGGTGCTGCAAATGCTTGGATTGTTTTGCCACGAGTTCCCGGCATGCAATGCGCGAAAGTCACGTGGTCTGTCAATCTCTATAAACCATCATCTCTTATAATGAATTTCATTCAAAATACTATTATAGAAAAACATTCTCATGGGTCCCATCAAAGTATATCAGCAATAAAGCTAATAAACATTATCCAAAGTTACTCAAATATATTTACAAAACTCATTTAACCACAGGTGTTGCGCAACAGATTCAATAATCTCATAGGCCGTTTTGGCATTTCATCAGAAGTAACAAAAAACATCCAAAACGGACAAAACTACAAAAATCAAATCACTCGTTCAACTCTAGATACGTTAAGTCAACATTCGGTCATAATGGAATAAACAAAAACAATATTCAATAAATAAAACTAATAATTGCACTTACTGTCGGTAGCCTAGCATTAGCTTACCGGCGTTTTAGGATGTGCGATCGCGGCTCCGCATTTTCATTGATTGTGACAAAACAAAACAAACAAATAACTCACCGTTGAGTCGATTGTGAGGTGGTGTAAAGATGAATGAATCGGCCGGGTTATTGCACGCTGTCAACTGGTCTGTAGTGTAAAATTTGTCGATATCTCACAAGTACGCCAACCACAGGGACAACAGCAGCCAGAGGAGCAGGGACATGCAGCTGATTGACCCGGAACTTCTACAGGGTTCATTCCCGCCACAATAAAGGGACTGGCAGTTAGTAGGGACAGAAGTTACCGTGGTTACACATGCACCAAGGTTTGACAAAGTTCAGCAATATGAACAAGTTCAACAAAGATCGAAGCGGGAGGCACGAAGGGCAAACTGCATGTTCAGTCCTAAGCAGCAGCCACTGAGTGAAGGACCTCCAGCCTTTTGTAGCCACAGGTGGGTACGATCAGCCACTGATTGCCTCTTGGAGCATCACGGGATCCCCGGGCAGCCAATCGTCCGTGTGGTCTGGCACACTTCATTCTGCATAAGAGAGGGTTGGCACGGGTCTCCCAGTAACCAATCACACACAAGTCATGGCACACATGGATTTGCATGAACACCAAAAAGGCAGTCTCACTCCCTCCAAGGCCCAGGGCCGTAACACCCCTCCCCTTAAAATACAAGACCATGTTTTGTATACACAGATTTCATTATTTGTGACAGACAACAAAACAAGTCATACTCACAACCGGGAGAGGTCATCAACTAGTACTTTATCAGTATGTTTTGGGGGGGTTTTTGGGGTTTTTTTGTAAATGCCAAATCTCTGCTCTGAATTTTTTTCTTGCAGCAGCGGGGCCCATCGCATGAGGCATTTATTGCGGCTAAACATCCAGGCAAGAAATACAAGAGGATTAGGAACAGTGTACTCTACATTGGGTAATGTGCCGGACCCCAAGTACACATGGAAGTGCTGAAGAGCTAGCAACAGAGCCAATGTCTCCTTTTCAATGATGGAGCAATTTACCTGATGCTTTTTAAACTTGCGGGAGAAGTAACAAATGGGGTGATCCAATCCCTGCAAGTCTTTTTGCAACAGTACTGCTTTAGCCCCAACAGCACTGGCGTCAATTTCTAACTTGCATGGTTGTATCAAGTCGGGAGCAGTTAACACAGAAGTGTGGCATAAGAATGATTTTGTACTTTCAAGGTACCCAAGTAAAAATAAGCGAGTAAAATAAGTAAGATAAGTACTTTATCACTTATTCTGAGGTGTCTCTTGAGAGAAGCCTCATCATAAGTGCGTTTCATTTTTCTTTGTGAAATGACAATGAGCCACTTATCCAGAGCATTGGCCTGACCCCAGTCCACACTTCCTGCACCAAGTGGGTACCATTGACACATTAGCACATTTCGTTCTATGGAACAGGCTTGTTGCTCATGGCTGGCTTACTCAACACTTACCACACGCTTAAAACATGGCTTTAATGATTTGCCAGCTATCTGAGCTGTCGACAGGTTTTCTCAGGTCAAAGGCAGTGAAATATCTTTTTCAGATGGACCAGGCTCCTCAGGGTTCACAAAGTCTGGTGGAGACAAAACATTGTTTTGTTCAGATAACGCGACACCCTCCTCAGAAAATGAGGTCCTCAACACAGAATCAGCGAGGGTAACGTAACCGTCTTTACGGGCTTGGGCATGAGTAACCACACAGGCTGGGTACAGCTTTGGGGTCACAGAAATCTCTGGGGCATCAGAACTGAGGGGCTTATCCAGCACCTCTAGACTAGGACGCACTAATCCGCCCACAATATCATTTCCTAGCAACATGGCAACCCCCTCTATGGGTAAGGTTGGGCATACTGCGACGGGGAAAAATCCCGTAACGAGTTCTGATTTGATATAGACTTTGTGAACTGGTTTAGGAGCATAACCCATCTCTATTCCACGCAGCACAACATTAAATCAGCATGCACTGTCTGCTGAGAAAGGTAAAGCACTAGAAAGGATTAAGGTCTGAGACCCTCCGGTGTCTCTCAGTATGCGCACCGACTTTAGATCAGTAGATCTATCAGTTAGTGATACAAAACCATCAAAGATAAATGGGTCAAAACAAGGGTCTGGCACTTTACCACCACAATCAAGCACCTCAGGATGGAATGCTGCTTTGACAAAGGCAACACCTTTGGGTTGCTGAGAATTCACTGTTTTGCGTTTTAGGGCCAAACAGTCCGCAATGACATGTCCCGGTTTATGACAGTAGAAACACTCTCGACTCTCTTTAGAGCCTAAGGGTTTAACAGTGTGAGCCTGCTGCGCGGCACTAAACTGTGACTTCTCTTTAACCAGAAAATAGGACTTATGGGTGAGCACATACTCGTCTGCGAGAACTCCTGCAGTTGCTAAAGTGGTTACTTTCTGCTCATTCCGGTATAACACTATACTCTCTGGAAGACACTTTTTAAAGTCTTCCAGCAACATCAATTCATGCAATGAATCATAATCACTGGCTTTTGACGCAGAGCACCACTTGTCAAAGAGGATACCTTTTTCCCTGGCAAACTCCACATACGTTTGGGAGGGAAGATTCCTCTGTAGCCGAAATTTCTGCCTGTATGCTTCTGGAACCAATTCATATGCTTGCAACACAGCTGATTTAACACAAGAATACTCCAAACTGTCTTTTAAGGGAAGCGCAACTACCACCTCTTGGGCTTTTCCAGTCAGTTTACACTGTAATAAAAGGGGCCAGATCTCACTAGGCCACCGCAAAGCACCAGCAATGCGCTGAAATGCTGCAAAATAAGAATCCACCTCAGCCTCTTTAAATGCAGGCACTAAAGAAATGCACTTACTAATGTCATAAGGAGTAGTAGACACGGGGGCAGAACCTGGACCATCAGCGGAGACAGATGAGGCTCGTGGCTGAGACTCCAGCTCCAGCTTACGCAGCCTCATTGTCTTATCTGCCTCTATTTCCAGCTTTCTGATCTCAAGCTGTAATTGAGCTCGCCTGGCTTGAGCCTTCTCCTCGGCCTCCAACTGGAGCCGTGCCAAGCGCATCTTTAGCCGGGCCTTCCCCCGCTCATCTCCCACACTGTCATGACCCGTACCATCTTTATGGTCCCCCTCAAATGAGGAAGTTTGACTAGGCTCACCAGAGACCATAGGCACTTCAGGCAGATCAGGGACTTGCATTAAACCAGCCTCCACCAACTCGTCTACTACCCGCTTTTTCAAGTCACTCTTACGGAGTGTTTTAGAGACCTGTAGCTTAAGGTGTACTGCAATTTGCAGCAATTCGCATTTGCGGCAGCTCTCAAGGAGCACAACAGATGGAGCTTTCAAAAAATCCTCTAAACAAAATGGAGCCGACATGGCGCTCAAAACAGGGAAAAGGGCAGAAGAAGAAAAAAATCCCAAAATTGAGCAAAACACACGTTCTCTCTTTCACAAAAGGGAATTCTCCTTATGGGGAAAAGGAGGATCCCGGACGAGCCGCCACTTATGTTACAACCCCCTCTGCTAGGCGTCAGGGAAGGAGTAACATACATGAGCCCGCAACACAAGTAAAGAAAAAGGTTTTAATTACAAACTTTAAACAGAAAACCGACAGGGCTGTTCAACAGACCACTGGGCAAACAATTATTACATAAAGAAAGAACAGTCAAGAGTAAAAGTTAAATGTTAACTAAGGCAAGCTGGCAGCACACAAAATAAAAGCTAGGGGTTAACTAAGGCAAGCCAGCATCACAAAATTCTACTCACAGCCAGCTAGCAGCTCAAAACTCTAATCAGGCTGAGTTCAAAGCATGCACCAAGGTTTGACAAAGTTCAGCAATATGAACAAGTTCAACAAAGATCGAAG
>NW_005190351.1:0-1381 GCF_000239375.1 Pundamilia nyererei
ATATTTACTGAAATAAGTTCAAACAGACAGTATACTTATTATTAATAGAAATAGAATTGAATGTGCCTTGAGGGAACTGTTGTTGTGACAATTCACTTTATAAATAAAAATGAACTGAACTGAAATATATAACTAAACCATGTTTGATAGCGTTCCATACTGTAAAAGTAAAAGAATACAGGCTCTGAACTGTACTCAAAGTATGAAAGTAAAAATAATCTCCTTAAAGCACAATTCAACTAATCATATTTGTACAAAGGTAACTGAACCTTCGTATATTATTTTAATATAAGAATAAAATACTATTAGTACATGATGATAAAAATATACACATTTAATTCTAATGGATGTGCTTCAATTGAACACGTTACATAGTGAAAAAGGATTTTACAAAAAAATATATATATTTATTTTCTGGTGCCTAGATTGTAGAGGGTGAAAGTAAAATGAGTACAGTCTGGGGTTTAATGTGAAATTCAGTAAGTGAGGGATCTTATAGTCTATAGGATCTCAGCATAGGTAAAAGAACCACAACACAATCATTTCTAATGTGAGCTCCAGTAGCTTTTCTTAGTGCATGCTGTGATCAGCATACCATACGGCCACAGTTTTTTAAATGCAGTTTTTATACTGTAAGACTTGTAAAAATCAGCTTCTCTTTGTTTTCTTAAAAGAGACAATGATGCATAAATAGTTTTTAAGTTTTTTTGTGGATATTTTGTTGACTCCATTAGGGGAATAGGGGGATTTCACCTGAGTCACTGAAGAGGTGTGCCAACCTGCCTTGACATCTTGCCCCTCCTTTACTATTACTATTAAACAAGTTAATAAATTAACTTATAAATAACTAAAAGGTAATATTTATGAAGTTATCATAGGCCAGTTAGGTTGAGGTGGGTTTCTGTGTCATAAGCAGTCCCTGTAGGAATAATGTGTAGGTGGACCAGAACGTTTGTCACTCTAGTTTATTTCACTTTTCAGCTTTATTCCTGGAACTTCAGAGGAAATCAAAAGGTGGAATTTAGGGATATGTTCCTCAACTTGAAAAAGAAATACGTAGACGAGTGGAAGGCATCCCCTTTGTTGGAATAACGAAGGAGAATCTTAAGAAAGAGCTGAACTGTCTACGTACCAGATGCAAGGATCTAGATGCAGCTTTACTAGATTAAAAAAACGGGAGCTGGAATCATTTAAAAAGCAGTACAATGATATGGTAAAGTCTTCCGAATACGCTTTATTCAAACAAAGAGAGGAGCTCATTGAACCAGTGAACCAGATGACCAAAAAGGCTGGCAATGAAGAAAAAGAGATAGTCAGTGGGGGAGCTGGCCTCAGGGAGGGGTCACCTGCCCCTCCCTTCCTTCCCTCCCCATCTCCAGCT
>NW_005190351.1:3048-4444 GCF_000239375.1 Pundamilia nyererei
TTGACACATGGACACTCCCATGAGTCAACTCATCAAAATCAGATTCCTGTCTTAAAGAAAAAGGTTAACTAGATCATATCCCAGGCAACATCAGGGCATCTCCTCCCCTGGAGCAGCACCACCCTGGACCTATAATCCTGCAATGAAAGATGTTAGTGTGTTTTGCATATTAAATTTGCTTAAAACTGGCTCCACCAGGAGCCTACATACACACCATCATGGCCTGGAAAGCAAAATCTGGAAGTAAAATCAAACTTCACACTTGTAACCAATTATATCATAAGAGTAATAAGCATTCAACATCAGCAAGACAAGTGTCATGTGCAGGTCTCCTCAAATCAGTAAACTATTAAGTTTACAACTATTACCCTAATTTGCCTCAGACATGGATCATCCCATGTGCTCAGGTAACATTAATGTAATCGGTGACTTCTCTTAAGCAAGGTCACTCCACTTATATATTACTAGGAGTTCAAAAGTGGCCAGCAAATGAGCTCCATTTTAAACTATTCCAGAAACATCCCATATATTTTTCTAATGTCACTTGTCCGCTTCTGCTGAATCTTCTACATGCAGTCTCAGAAAAACAAACATTAGCAACACACATTAACTGTGGTCAGACGATCAAACACATGAAAAACTGTAATGCTGTAGAAAAGAAAATACAAATGTTAGCGCTGCGCAGGCGTATGCATACTTTATCACCGTTACCTCTGTAAGCAACACAAGGTAGTGAATAACACCCCTGGTAGATGCACAGACAAGTGGCATTTAAAAGGTTAAATCGTCATGCAACCTCGAATGTGGCTGTCATCTTTCTGCTCCTGTAAAAGGAAACACATAGATTCATCTGCACCTTTGTCAAGTGGGGGTTAACCTCGCACAGTCGTGTTACATCAGTAAAGTCTTGTCAGCTTTTGTCAGCTTTTACCAGTCAGTCAGTTTGTTTTTATTTTATTTTATTTCAATTCATTCATTCATTCTTTCTTTGCTGATAGTGGAACCTATCGTCGCATTTAGTTTCCACTCTCAGCAAAATGACGTCATTTCAAAAGAAAAAGAAGAACTTTAGTTTGGATTACATCGCTGAATCCTTTTTGGACAGGAATTTGCCCCAATAAGTGGCTTTCTCCAGAGCCCATTTTAATGTGGAGAAACTTCACTTGACACAATTTTCTCGACGACGTGTAGCGCTTTTAATTCCCGACATGCAGATCTGCTTAAAGAAAAGAAATAGACAAACAAAATCAGTGCCTGTTCAAAAGATAAAAAATGAAAAATAACAGAGATTATCAAACCAAACTTTCAGTGCACTGTAAAAGTATCAAAATAAAAAGGCCTTGTTAAGTCATGACACAAGCTCCTCATCTCAGGAGGGTAAATCATACCATTAGCA
>NW_005190352.1:0-4443 GCF_000239375.1 Pundamilia nyererei
AATACCACCTTTTTAAATGGTAACTGTAACGGAATACAGTTACTCATATTTTGTATTCTAAATACGTAACGGCGGTACATGTATTCCGTTACTCCCCAACACTGCTGCCCACTGAGTGAATGGTACAATGGTAGAGAGTAATTTCCCCACCGGGACTGATAAAGTATACATTGCTATAATTAATAAAGGCTTGTGTGGTCACACCCACACTGCAAGTATTTGCTGTCTTTCGCTTTTTTTTTTTTTTTTTTTTTAAAGAAAATCTTTAACTTACATCAAAAGTCCTGCAATAACATATCAACTGTGTGTCACGGGAGTTTTCTGCTTTGTTTGTGGATGATGAGACAGACAGAACAATTCAAAATCAGTTTCCTGTTTGAGTCCTGAAATCAGTCAAATCTGACTCTGTGACTAAATGAATGTGTGCTTTCTGTCAGAGTCTAATATCAGGTTTTGAAAAAGATCCAGAAGTGTCTGATGTGATTGTGGAGTACTCTGAGAGAACACAAGCTCAACTCACATCATTTATTCCTTACACATAGAGGCAACATTTTTGTTTTGTTTTTCTTGCTGTTGTGAAATGTTTGTTCTTGTGGTTGTTTTTTAATTCCTACAGCATTATTTTAAGTATTAGTAAACAATCTCAGCTGCTCATGTGTGCTAAAGCTCCACGTTTGATTTGGCAGTTTTAAACTAAATACCCATCCTGACACAATCCCAGAGAGGTTAGTGTCTATAGCTGGAATCAAACCAGCAACCTTTCATTTGCCAAGCATGAAGCCACATTTATATTAAGTTATTATAAGCAAAACAAAATAATTATATGAAATGCCATTTAATTATTTTGCAAACAGCATCTGTCTACAAAGAAAGGTGCTCTGATGCTTCCTGTCAGCAGAATGGACCAATCGAGTTTCTGAAACCAACCAGAGGAAATCTGCTGCTGGTGCTGAATACAGTTCCTCATATTTTACTGTTACTACATCTACACCAAAACAACAAGCTGAGAGCAGAGGGTGGAGGAGTAGACAGTTAAAAGTGACACAGACGTCTGAATAAAAGAGGCTCCGTACCTCTGACTGACTGGAATCGTGACAAATGTTTGTGTGGGTGTGTGCAGTCTATGCTGTGCGTTTACTCTGTTGTATTTCCTCATTGCTTCAGCTCATCATCATCACCACACAGTCATTGTGAGTCTCCTTCATGGTGAAGAGGATTCTCATGGGCCTGTTGTGGATGTTTGCTTCTTGGTGTGATCAGCCATCGTTAGAGATCAACAAACATCAACATCATCCTGCACTAACAGCTAAAGGCTGCAGCCACTGAACTGGTGGACAGTTCTAAGTATTTGGTGGTTGTTTTTGACAAAGCTCTGTCCTTTGAGTCACACTTTGATGCTACAGTGAAAGGGGTCCAACAGTGACTGTACTTTTTAAAAGAGTTTTTAATGTTTCATGTGAAATTTCTATTGAATCTGTTTTAATGTTTTGCATCATTGCTTTGTACACTAATTTGTCTTTGACCAATAAGACCAGACTTAGTAAACTGGTTAAAGTGGCTGGTCAGATTTCAGGGAGGACTCAGGTTCAGTTTGTGGACTTTTATAACAGGCAGGTGCTGAGGAAGGCGACCTGTGTGATTATATGTTCAGACCATCCTCTCTTTAATGATTTTCAGCTGCTTCCCTCAGGTCGTCGATATAAAGCGTCCGCAGTGAAGACCAAGAGACATCAGGTGTCTTTTATAGCTGCTGCTGTTTCCATGATCAATAACTCTGAACTGTAAGTGTTGTTGCCATCTGCAAGACTTTGTTGATGCTACTGGTGAAATTTGGACTGTTCTCTTTTGTTTCTTCGTTTTCTTGTGTTGTATGATGTGTGGACACTGCAAACCAGTTTCCCATCGGGGACAATAAATATTTCTTTGACCATCAGGCTGTTTAGGATTAAGGTGATTCTTTCACATTACACTGGTTATTTTAAGGGATTAGTTCATCAGTAACCTGTCACTTGTGAGGCAAATGTATTAATCACTACACAGCTGTTTTAGATATGAATGTGAAAAAAAGATCATTTAAAACCTCATTGTGCATGACCCAGAAAGATTATCAGAAGCTTTACTGCAGTGAGTTAGTAGCTATAAATGAACTCAATACACGTGAAATAGCTGGACCTTTAGGCCTTCTGGAGGTCAGAGGTCAGATTCAAATACTGTGAGGCTTTTTCTTTTACAGTGTAAAACCACAGCATAACAGCTCAGAGTAATCAGAGGATCACACAGTCTAAAAGATGCAAAATTGTGAATTCACCGTCAAGATTAAAACCTTCTGTGTTTGTTTGAAGTCACGACCCTTTCAGCTTGTTCGTGGCCAAAAGTTTCCAACAACAGATTAGGTCTGTTTGTATTATTTACTTTTATTTTTTTGCAAATGTTTCTGCATAAAGTTTTTAACTAACATCAGTTCTTTTCATAAATACAAAATAGTCATAACTTTTTACATTTTTAAACCTTTAATCACCAGTTTGTTTGTACAATGCAGTTGTTCGAAAACAACCTCAAAAGTCACATTTTGATATATTTGCAGTGCTACTGGAATTTCTTGTATTAATAATAGCAGAGTCTGGTACATGTAATTGATTCACATCAACATTGATTATTATGCAATGTTCTTTTGGTGCAGGGAGAGAAAAAACATAAAAAACTTCCTCTCAGCTTGCTCGCCACCCCACATTTACATTTGCAAAATGCTACAAAATGTATATATATTAAAACTAAATTCCACTTTCATTGACTTGATTGTTTAAATTAGCATCAGTGCTGGTCATGAAAATCAAAATTTCATTCAAATTCGGAATTTTAACCCTTTCAATAGCAGTTAGATCACAAAATTGTTATAATTTACAAAGAGATAAAATCCTTATTTTTCCCCAAAATAATAAATGCAATCTGATTTATTTTCTTGCAATCATTGCTGTTTAATTAACAGTATCAATGATTTTTCCCTCTAACTAACTACCTCACACCGCCGTGTCTGGGGCCCGAAAAGGTTAAAACGAGATACCCTGCGGCCTTCTGCTTTGCAACACCCCCCGCATCCCCAGCGGATGAAGCCTTCGGTTGAAACAATCGCTGATTTCTAAATGGGCAGAACAATTAAGGTTTTTTTTAGAAGTGTCGCAACATTTCTAAACGCTGAATGTTATTTGCGGTACTCTGTTTAAAAACTGACGTGCTCTGTCTATTGATCACGATTCCGAAATTTAAACTCTCATGAGAAGTCGTGAAACACGAGTTTTCAGAAGAAAGTCCTATTAGAACCGTTTATTTATTTATTTAAAAAAATAAAATAAAATGAACGCATCACCTAAATATAGGAAACCCACATAGATCCGTAGAATGAGGCGTGGTTAAATTCGCGGATGCTGTGATCGTGAGGGCAGTTGTGAAGTGCTGAGGAAAACGCCGTGTGTCTGATGAGGTGTTTTATATGTAGGTGGAGTTGGTTTCAGTTGGTCTCTGACATGCAGAGATAAAGAGCAGGCTGTAAAGAAAAAAAAGGTGGAAACTATGGAGGTGCAGTTGGGGAGTGCACCTTTCTATGTGAACATTGTGTTTTGGGATGCTCGTGATAAGGAAACAGCATGTATTGTTTTTGATGACTGTTGCGGCCCCACCTGTAACCCCGCGTCTAATCATTGACTCTTACTGTTGCAGGATGTTTGTGTGAGTAGATAATTAAAATAAGATAACCTTTATTAGTCCCACGGATGGGAACTTTGTTAGCTTATAGAAACCATAAGATTAGTTGCATTAAAGGAACATTGACTAGGTGTGAATTCTTGTGATACTTCTAAAAAACACATAAAGTTTATTTCTAAAGGGATAAATGTTATTCTGTTAAAAACTACTAGGCTCTGTCTCTTTCGGAGCGCAAAAGAAAGTGAAATGCTCCTAAACTAGTTACACTAAATAATCTATGTCTAAATAACAGAATGCTGAGACATATGCGATCCTTAAAAACAGTTTAATTAAAACACATAATGGTTTCATTAAATTAAACGCAAATTAAACACTTATGAACAAGGGGGTGATGCGATCATTTTATTTAAAAATTGGGATTTCGGAATGTTGATCCAATAGGGAGACAGAGCCTGCAAGTTTTTTTTTAACGTAATCGGTGATCATAACATTCAGCCCTTTAGAAAATAATGCTCCAGCCAGTATCGCTCTTTCAAACCAATTATGTTTTAATCACACTAATTTTGTGATGTCTCAGCATGATGGACATTTTTTTTTTATTTAAAAAACGGCTCAAACTGGAATTCTTTTGTACGGTTTCCGAGGCTGCTAGTTTTTAACACAATGGGTGATCACAAATAACATGTTAGGTGTAGCTGTGTGCAAACAGGAATAGGACCCAAAGTGCAGACTCCGGAGACAGAA
>NW_005190353.1:0-1758 GCF_000239375.1 Pundamilia nyererei
CAAAAGCACCTCCTCAGTGTTTAGGCATTACAGAGCCAAACATGAAAATGAGGAGACAAACACACCGAGAATGAGCACAGGTCGGCCTATATTGACACTGAACAACTTTATCATCATATTTTTTTATTAATATGTGTTTTATTATTTTGAAATCAAACATCTAAGAAGACTGTTCTGGACCAGGCAGTCCTGAGTTTTATTATAAAGGACTGCCAACCCCTTAGTATTGTGGAGAGAAACATTCCAAGATCAGAGGATCCTTTAACGTACTGGGGGAACAGGAAGACATCTTATCAGAACCTTTTCCACCTGGCTTTACAGTTTGTGTACCCCAGCTTCATCTGTGCCTGTGAGTTTTCCAAAGCTGGAGAAATGATGTCAAAAAAACACAATAGAGTGAATGCAAAAACATTGGATAAACTTATTTTTCTGAATAAAGATGTATAATAAACTGTGAGTCAAATACATTTAAATGGGTAATATTATATTCACAATACTTTCATTTTAATTTTCACTTAATGTTATTCACAATATATTTTAAAGATGTCTACAACATTTGCAATGTAAAAGATATAAAATGATTCCATGGACAGTACAATACCTTACAGTGTACAAGTATGACTAGGTCATTGAATCAGTGTCTGTTGTGAGTCTCAAGTAAGTTGCCTGCAATGATATTTAAGGTCCAGCAGGTGTCAGTATGGAGACAAAAAGCAGCACTGTGTCGACACAGTATCGATACAGTTTGGGGAATTGGGGAATGTGCTGGAACGCTTCACGCCTCAGCAACCATCAGTAAGCCTGCTTTAAATTTCTCAATAACTTTAACCTGTCTGGTAGTGATGGCCCGCTTGAAGCTAACGCTAACGATTAAAAACGATTAAATAACGATTAAAATGTTGACTAATAGTATTCACCAAACTCCTTTCCAGGTGCAGCGTGAATCTTGCCAAAGATGGGCACATTTTGAATGTGCAAAATATAGAGTGCAACCAAGAATATAAATGCCAAAAATGTAAGGATAAACACATAACAACTTCAAATAAAAACAGCTGTCTTTTCCCGTCCATGTGTCTATGTATTCTTTATCAACATTAGATGGAAGCATGTTATTAACGTCCAAGTGAAATAACTCAAAGTTTTGAAGTGTGATTTGGCCATCTGAACATCCTACCTATACGACGGAGCCATTAACCACGTAAGATAGCATATTCGGATATGGTAGCACGGATTGATAAACAAGACCCTAAATTTACGCTACGGTAGGATGTTTTGACAAGAATTTGTCAGAACACCGGTGCGAGTGTCAAAAAAATCAACACACTGCTTCAGAAGCACTGTGTCGAAGCTTGATTCGTTTGGCCAGAGTCACGCGATTAGTGACGTCTGAAGCTTCATTTAGAGCCTAAGTGCTTCGGTATCTGATTCACTGGTTTATAAGCAGGTGAACCATTCGCAGGGTTTGTGGAGTGTTTTGATGGTGACAGATAGCGAACCACTGATATTTCTACTGAGAGATTTGGAGCCAGCGAGGAATAGAGGAGTTTCTGTTATGTGGGAGTATTTTGAGTTGATTTTGGTCAATCGGGTGGGTTTTCCAGCTTTGTGTTCTTGTTTGCATTTTGTTTTGTGCGTGTTTATTTTATCTGACAACAGGACAAACTTAAAATGTCAAAAATCTGCTTTTCATAATATAAATATCATTAAATAACTTTAGAAAGACTTCTATTTGACTCTTTACATTTAATGTTATAAAAA
>NW_005190353.1:3138-4441 GCF_000239375.1 Pundamilia nyererei
AATCCATTTCCTCTTCAAACTGCTGTCAGACATTATCTACTGCACTCTGATCACATCACTCAGACCAGCTGCTTTCTACAAAGTCTCATCAACAACATCTTTAGAAACAAACATCAACAACCAGGAAGCAGCTTCACCTCTGATCACACACACACTCAACTCACTCACTCACCTGGAGGAACAACAACACTCAGTGTGACGATGCTGATGGGGTTATCATTTAAAATAGCTCTCTTTCTATGGTTTGTTCCTGTCTTGACACGACACTCATACGTTCCATTGTCATTAGTCGTCACATTGTTCAGAATCAAAGACACGTCTCCATCCTTCATCTGTCTGTCCTGCAGATCCACCCGGTTCTTAAAAGATGGATGCTGACCATCAGGGTCAAACTGCTTATTTCTGTAAAATAGCACATATTCATCTCCCAGGTCAGCTCTGCTCCACTCTAAAACGATGATGATACTGTTGTTTGGAGCTCGACATGTCAGAGTGACGTTCTGTCCAGACTTAGCTGTGATGATTTTTTGGTCTGAAAGAAGAAACGACACAGAGCAGAGAGGTTAAAGGTCAAAGTAATTAACCAAACAGCCAATCACAGAGAAGACTTACAGAAAGAAAAGAGAAACCAGCAAAGAGAAATGTATTTATTTATTTTTTAAACTTTTTTCTTTGCTTAGTGGCAGCCTGTTGCAGGAGCTCTTTTTGTTTCTATGTTTAGATTTTACTTAATCACTTGCTCATTCTTAATTACTAATGGCTTTATTATTACTTTAAAGATTTTGTTTTTTATGTTTTTCTTTTAGAGTTTTTGGCTAATGAATAGTTAAATATTACACATTGTTCACACTGAGAGTTGCTGTGTTCAGTGATGCTGAACAAAATGAGAGCTGTTATCATTGACAGGATGAAGAGAAGATAAAGGTGCTGCAGAGCTACAGAAGGTGAAATCTATGAGGAGGAAAAAAATGTTTGTTCCAGCTATCATTAAAGTGAAAAATGCTTACAGGGGGCTGAAGTTAAAAAAAAAAACCCCAAAATTAATTGTATGAACTCAAAATGGTACTCAGTAGTTTGTATGACCTCCACATGTTTGTATCGATCTCTGACAACATCGGGGGATGCTTCTAATTATAGTTTCCTGGTGAAATTCTTTCTTTGTTATAGCTCAGGGGATGAAGCTTGTCATCTAATTGGAAGGTTGTGCGTTCGATCCCTGGCTGTTCTAGTGTGCATGCAAATGTGAATGGGTGAATGAGGCATGTTGTATAAATACTCCTCAGAGTAGAAAGGCACTAAACAA
>NW_005190354.1:0-1358 GCF_000239375.1 Pundamilia nyererei
TAAGCATCAGGCTTTCAAATGAATTAAAAGTCTGTCTTGGTCTTTCATTAATTAATAGGCTGGTGTGAAAAAGCAGCCACCAAGGAGTGAGCCGGTGTGAACCTGGGCGCCCATCCCCGGACACAAAGAACCACCAACGCACCGATGTCTGAGGGCGTCTGCCAAGACAGCCAGACTTTTGACGGCTTCACCATGGGCATTTCTAATCTGTACCTTTGCTCTAAAAATAACGTAGGTACCTGGGCCCGCCTACTATCCTTGGAAAGGTAAAATGATCCAAAGTGTATGACATCTCAAGAAAAAAAATAAGCACCGAAATGTGCGCTGCTTTTCGGTCTGGTTACTACCGTGTATGTCAGAACCGGCACCGGATACCGATACCCATCCCTAGACAGAACTTAGAGCTGCTGAGTGTTTGATTTTATTAATTTTTTGCTGTGTTTTACTTGCATCTATTTGAAAGACTGCATGTAAAAACAAGAAATTATTTTATTTTATATGCCGGAATATACAGAAAATAGGTTTATGTGTTAAACAAATTTCTCCAAGTCAAAGACTGTTGCATATAATTCAATTTGTGCTTAATGTAATGTGCATGGGGTTCTGGGGGTGCTCCGACTCCGGAATTGGGTCCTGGCTGGGCCTTGGAGGCTTGGGTCCTGGTTGGTGGTCGCCGGGGTTGTGGGCGGGTGGGTGTATGGGGGATCAGCCCTGGCGCAGAGTGCCGCCAGTGCATCGAGCCACCTGAGGGGCTCTTCAACTGGTGGGGGAGGCTGCTACATATTTGCAGGAGGTCTCCTCTCTCCAGGAACTCACTCTGCAGGTGGGGGAGAGATATAGGAGAGGTGGAGGAAGAACTCAGCCTGGGTGTCTATTGTCTTGTGTAGTTTGGGAGATGAGTGGATGATGGGGTGGGTGCAGTTTTCTCTGTGGTGGGGTCGGGTGGGCTGCCGCGGGCTCTGTGGGGCCAGGAGGCACTGCTGAACTGAGAGTATGGGCTGCCTACAGGGGTAAGTGGGGGATTCAGTTCACCAGCAGCTACAGAGACTGGACACACCATACAGAGCGACTGTACCAGTGAGGCTGCAACGAACACCTTCTACTGCATCTTTAACTGAGGGATGCACTGAATTTAGTTTATAAGACTAGAAAAGCACGATACTTTTGACTGCTATGAAATATTAAAACAATCATCATGGGGCGATCGTGGCTCAAGAGTTGGGAGTTCGTCTTGTAATCGGACGGTTGCCGGTTCAAGCCCCGGCTCCGACATACTCGGTCGTTGTGTCCTTGGGCAAGACACTTCACCCGTTGCCTACTGGTGGTGGTCAGAGGGCCCGGTGGCGCCAGTGTCCGGC
>NW_005190354.1:3204-4436 GCF_000239375.1 Pundamilia nyererei
TTTCTGGTCTGTCTGGTTTCCTGGATGCTTTTTCAATCTGTCTGACCTCATGTTCATCATTGACCTCTGCAGTCACTCCCTCTGTGATGTAGAGCTCTGTGTAGATCTGATTCAGAAGGGTTGGGTTTCCTGCTTTAGCGATCCCCTCAAACACACACTGGAACTTCTTCTTCAGCTCAGATTTAAGTTTACGATGACAAACTTCAGCAAGGCTTTCTGAATAAAGAAAGAATATCAGTTCATTATTTACAAATACCATATGACAACTTTTTTTGAACAAATGTTATTCATCTCTTGAGAGAGCTTAAATATTCAGAGATATCCTCTTACTGCTCTGCAGATGGTCAGCCAACTCCTCCTGCTTCATTCTCCTCAGAAAGTCTAGTGTGATCTTCACAAATGCCTCGCTGCTGCTGTTTCTCTGACTCTCTAAGCATTCTGGGTAATCTGGACTCAGAACCTTCTGGATCTTCTTCAGCTCATTCTTCACAAAAGTGATGATGTTGTCCTCCAGCAGCTGGAACAGAATACTTTATGAATGATCCATGGAGCCAAACATCAGATCCATGTTGGACACACTGACAATACACTGGTCTATAAAGATCAGCATGGAGATGACTGTGAACAGAATAGATGTAAAAGTAGTTTTTGTACATGTACAGACCATAAATATGGAGTCCAGGTGTGTTTGATGCTGCTGGGCAGACTGACAACTGGAAAGCTCTGAGCTCTCCTGGTCCACTCTGTGGAGG
This sequence comes from Pundamilia nyererei, assembly GCF_000239375.1. NCBI lineage: Eukaryota > Metazoa > Chordata > Actinopteri > Cichliformes > Cichlidae > Pundamilia > Pundamilia nyererei. The sequence continues at coordinate 3,957 of NW_005190354.1, forward strand.
AATCATGAAGAATTAGTTCAAGCCGAGGATAAAGAGCCAGTAGACTTCTGCTCAAATAACTTCATCTGAATTAAGTTAGTCAAGTGAACACTCCGGATATTATTTCATTGAAGAGTTAATCCATCCAAGCACAGGTGTGTACTGATTTACACAACACAGGTACAGTGGCTCATGACAGGCAAATTGGTGCTCAATAAACATTTAACCACCTGATCTGCATATTTGAATAATTATCCTGAGTATGCGCATTAGTATTGGACTTTGAGCTGTGTGTTGTTCCTGCTCTTCACTCTTTCTAGCAGCTTCTGTCCTGTAAAGCTTTGTCAGCTGCAATGAATCTACAACAACAGCATGATACGTTTCTGGAGTTTGAACAATCACAGATTCGACTTGGGACTGACCTCAAACAACTTGTTGTTTGTATAGCGCTCTTCTAGTCCTTAAGGACCCCAAAGCGCTTTACACTACATTCAGTCATTC
>NW_005190355.1:0-4436 GCF_000239375.1 Pundamilia nyererei
TAGCCACAGCCACCCTGGGGCGCACTGACAGAGGCGAGGCTGCCGGACACTGGCGCCACCGGGCCTCCTATGACCACCACCAGTAGGCAACAGGTGAAGTGTCTTGCCCAAGGACACAACGACCAAGACTGTCCAAGCCGGGGCTCAAACTGGCAACCTTCCGATTACAAGGCGAACTCCCAACTCTTGAGCCACGATCGCCGCTGTGCACTAAAACTTTCTGTGCAGCTTTCAATAACTTCCCCTTTCTAAAGTCTTTTGCCAGGGCAACCTGTTTAAACTTAGTCTCACTCTGTCTGTTGCTGATATTCTGCAAAAAACATGCAGTTTCCTGTCAGCCTTTGACCTAGTCTCAAAGCTGGCCCTCTCTTATACCTAAAACAATATAATCAGCAAAATAAGCCTTAAAATATATATTAATTACATGACAGAAGACATCATCCAGAAATGAAATATGCAACTAATGATTCCTTTCTAATGGTGATTCATTCAAATCATTGAATCCACATGTTTGTTTTTTAATTGATAAATCTTAATATTATTCACTTAAAAAATAAATATAACCTTTATTTATTTAGATAATCTCATTGAGACCCAAAGTCTCATTTGCAAGAGAGACCTGTTTCAGACAACATATTAAAATTACATATTAAAATTAAATAATTATTCATTTAAAAAACAAATAAAAAACCCTACATTGTCAAGTTTGCAGAGATGATTTCACAAAAACATCTGTACATCTTTTGAAGTCTGAAATCAGTTACGAGTTTTTCAAATCCTGCTGCAATGTATGAGAATGTCTTCTTCCCTTTACGAACTGATGGAAGGATGAATGTAATGATGTCCTGACTAGTTGCCTAACATGTACTCGGATAAATAAGAGGGCAATAACCTAGAAAAGGATTTATAATTTAAATCATACTAATTAACCATCCTGCATAAGATCAATGGAGTACAGTGGTGTGTTAAAAGTTTACAGCCAGTTATATATCTTAATGCACTTTGATAGACAGAATCCAACAGATGAAGAAAGTGAGGCAGAGGCATTCATATAAATTATGGCACCGTAATCCAGGACAGGTAAAAAAGTGGCAGCAACAAGCCTTTTCATTGGTGTGAGAAACATGATCTGTTCCTGAAAAAGAACCCCAACTTCAGCCTCGGTTTCTTTAATAGATGTTCATTGTGTGGCTTAAAGGAAAGATTTTCATCATTCACAATACCTCGGTATCTGTATGAGGCCGCTCTTTCAATATAAATACAAGAGAAAGAAGTACTGCCGACACCATCTTTCTGTTTAAGAAAAACATGACTTTTTCTGCATTTAAAACTGAGCAGACACAGCCAAGACTGAATGCTATCAAAAGCTTTTGCTGTAATTGTTTGAAAACCATGTCGATGGTATGAGCACAACAACAATAATTGTGTCATCTCCATAAAAATGAACAGATACATCTACATTTTTGTCCCACACCGTCGTCATATTTGCGGATTCATAGAAAGAGATGTAAGAAATGTAAAATCTAAGTCATCATTTACTTACCACATAAGACACACAGTTGATGATCAGTATGGTCAAAGGAAAGCTGACACATAAGTTGATCCCCATCATTGCTTCAACAACATAACCCTCCTGTCCATGACTTTCTGTGATGGTGTTTTTTCCTGTGTAAACCACTTTATTGTGTGGGATAGCAAGTGGTGGAAAAAGAATTAGGTTAACATTGTTCTTAATTTTTATCTATCCAAATAAAAATTTCATCGAGATTAATAAACTCATTTCCAAGACAGACCTGGCATATCTGAATATGTAAAAAAAAATTAAGGTGAAGACTAATTAGGTCACAGTGAGAGAGGCACAAAGTTCACCTGAAACTCATTTCAGTATCATTTGGTGTTTGGTTAGAATTTCCTCTCTGTCTTTTTATGACACACCACAGTCCTCTCTCCCTTGTCTCTGCCATTTTATTAGGTACACCTTCAATCGACAGTAACAAACTATTTACCTACAACTTTTTAGTCCCACTGACGGCAAAAGCCAAAGAAAAAGACCAGTAGTAGAAACAATTCCACCTGGATTTCTCCAGAAACTGCTGTCTAGTTCAGTTTGTTATGTTCCTTCTTTCAGTTTACCCTGCATCCCCAGGATCAGACAGTATTCATTTTTACTATAGTATTGAAAAAAAGTTAACACAAATTAGCAATACCATTTGATTTCTGTTAAATACATAGAGCAAGTACAGTTATTATATTACCAACAGAGACATTAACAGCACTGCATTTACACAGAGGCTCACTGCAAGCACAAACGAAAAGCAAGTGGTGTCATGACTACAATATGCTGTCTGAAAATATGGACTTATCCTTATTATCAGTCAGTTTCTTCATAACTGTGCTGCTCTTCAAGTAGAGATAATATGAATAAATGTAAACTTGCCCTTACTTGTCTCAGGACTGCTTCCAGCTGAACCAGTGTGTAAAGTCTGCAATATGACAAGTTTGTCTTGAACGGGGAAGTTGTGCTAGCTTACTTTACAAACCCCACCCTGTATTCACACTTTGTGCACAGCTACTAACCACCAAACCCTCCAGCTCTGTTGACTGTGAAATTTTGCTTCTTACTCATACTACCAAATATTTTAAACACCCAATTCAGACTGAGAGGTCAGTGTCTGTCCTTTTCAAAGGGATATGCAACATTGTTTCAACAGAGATCCTTCGTGGCCCACCATATCACAGAATTCATAGTGCGGCCCAGCCAATTCCAGTTTTCGACCATGAAGGACGGGTCCTCAGGAGGATGCAGCCCATGAATTTGGACACAGCTTCTGTGTACTTAAGTCCTCTGTCCTTCTCTGTTCAGTGTCAGGTTGTCTGTTTTCCTTTGTGCTATGTTCCATGTTTCAGGTATCTTTGTATCCACGCCAAGTTTCATGTTTTTTTTTAATGTTTATCTTTATCTTCCCCAGTTTAGGTTATTGTTTATTCTCTTGTATTTCTTCATCAGCCACATTAAGCAGCTCGTTTTTTGTCAATACTCAAGTTTTGGTTCCACGTTCCTTTGTGTCTGCATTTTGGGTCCACTCTTCACAAATTAATTTGGCACACTGTGACAATAGAGGGAGGCGGTAATAACACAGTGTGCTCATTACTAAAATCATGGCTGGGACAACAGTAGATCACAACAGTCATTAAAGAAGAACAGAATTTGCTGCTCTTTGCACCAGTGAATAAATACAAAAAAAATCAAACGCTGGTCACATTATAGCAGGATTATAGCAGGATTTATTCAAATGTCCATTCAAATGAATGATAGCTAGAGTAGATTTCAGTTCTGAAGTCCTGAATGATTAGTGAGGTTTCTGTGACTTTAACACCTTTCATGTAACACTGAACTTTGTTTCTATTATAATGAGCACAGAGTCTGCCAGGGTTTGAGAATTCTGATAAAAAACAACATAACACAGATATACACAGTATATACATGTTTATTATCAAGTGTAGTTGGCAGCGGCTTTATGATTTTTTTTTTTTAACTTTACGAGCTTCTTACAGACTGAATCTTCCTGTTTCCACCACATTAAAATCCACAAACACAGCAGATGCGAGTAGTTGAAGTGGCAGCAAACACACTGTTGATACGGTGGTTTTAAATAAGTCACAAACATGTAGATTCAGTGAGGTTAAGTATCTTGGGTACTTTGACGTGCGAACTGGCGGAGCTGGGAAAAAAAATCACATGCCTTCAAACTATGACCTGCTCTACTAGTGCAGCCTAAATCACGAGTTTCATCACAGGAGTGTAACTGCAGTCAGTTCAGTATCTTAAAAACAGTTATCGTGTCACTCAGGATAAAAGGCTGCTGCCTTCCTGTCACCTGCAGCTGGAAATCTCTAAATTAATAAATACGTGTGAAAACAATGCAATTTTATATTTTTTCTTATACGATGTAGAAAACCAAAAGTTAAAACTGATACCATGGTGCTCAGTAAACACAGACATAGAGAAACCAGTCACACTTATAGTCAATGACCAGTTACAATCCCATGAGTGTTTCTAGGTTGTGGGAGGAAGTCAGGGTACCTGGAGAGAACCTCACAGACTCGAGGACAACAGAAAAAATAGCTGCCCAACTAAACCATGTTTCCAATAACACCCAGCGGGTGCAAAATTTACTAAGAACTGGGTTTTAAGTAGTACACAGCTGACACTTCATTGGAACAGCTACTCTTTCAAATGTTTTTATTTTTATTTTTTTAATTTATTTTTATTTTTTTTGTGTCCCGTTTGGATCTTTAACCATCAGAATTGTTGTCTTAAGGCCAAGAAAGATGCCAAGCGGATTTATTTTACCAAGTGGATCATCATGGCCTTGCCATATTGGTCCATTTGATTGACCTTTATTATAATTATGAATTTATTTTATTTTCAGTTG
>NW_005190356.1:0-1051 GCF_000239375.1 Pundamilia nyererei
TAGTTAAATTTACCCTTTTTAATTTTCATATTTATTTCCTATCTTATTCATAGCCTTTTCTTTTTTCTTTAGGTCACGAGCAGTTGTGTAAGCATTTCACTGCATATCGTACTGTGTATGACTGTGTATGCGACATATAAAATTTGAATTTGAATTTAATGGGATGTTGAAGCTCTTCTAAATCCTCACCAGGTTTTGCTCAAATGCTACTGATATAAACTCACAATATATCGGCAGTAAATAATAGAGAGGAGAAAGGAGGAAACAAAAGTCAATTACAAAGTTAATGGGGCTGCTTGGAGCCATATCAACAGTTTAAATGATAAAGTTACAGATATCAGGGGGAGAAAATAAAACAACAGCTGTGGCTCATCAATAAGGCTCTGCAAAATAGAAAACAGGAGGGAGACTGATGTTTACTCATAGTAAATATCAGTCTCCCTCCTGTTTTGAAACCTAAAGTTAGGAAATAATAATGATGCTCTCTGACATCCACAAAATGTCAGACACACGACACAGAGCTAAACCTCTGCTGGAAAATACACACCAGAAAATTTAATTTTTTAACTGTACACAAGCACTGGGACTGAAAACAGGTTTTGATCTTTGGTTTCATTCTATAATGGAAACAAGAGAGAAAAGTGTGAAACTGTTCATGCCTGTCTGAGAAAAGTGTATAAAGTGTGTAGTGACGGGTTTTACAGCCTTAAAAAATCTAAAATAATTGTAAAAAATAAAGCTGGCTACTTCGCAGATTTCACCTCTCGCTGGTTATTTTTAGAACGTAACACCTGCGATAAACGAGGGGACTCGATATAAAAATACTGAGAAATTTCAGTCCTTTCTCTCTTTAGCTCTGAGGCGCGATGGAAAAATAGTTGATGAACATCATCTACATATATATTCGGTAAATGCCCAAGACATCTTGAGAAATGTAAATCACCGCTTGATTCGTCCATTTGGTTGACTGTTTTTGGGAAATCCGACCTTAAACAAGACGCGAATATCACACCGGAAACGAAGCGCCCCACAGGAGTTTCCCCACCGGAAG
>NW_005190356.1:1705-3065 GCF_000239375.1 Pundamilia nyererei
CAATAATAACGTAGTTACTGTAGCGCGTTACTTAATAACACGTTAGTCCCTACACTGCTAATAACAAAGAACTGTAATGACAGGCATAATAGAGATGAACAATGGACTTAAACATAGAAATAAACTCAAAAAAACGCTGGGTCAAAAGACTCAGGATCGTGACATGAACAGAATCAAAGTTTTCATTACACGGAAGATTGAGCAGCATTTGATTAAATGAACAATAACTGCTCTTATTTGAATAAAGGAAAAAATGAGCACAACATAATATCTGAACAGAGAGATGTAACATGCACCAAATTCAAATTCACTGAGCCAGCAGCAAAACAGCTTGTAACATGCTGTTTTGTGTGATTCAGGTGGACTGAAAGAGTCTAATACAGGTAAACTATTAATAATATCAGAATATGAAAGACTGCAGTCCACTTTAGCTGATTAAATAAGATCCAGAAGAGGCAGAGCATTAACAAGAACACTGTCAGTGTCTGTGTGTCATAGTTCACAGTCTTTGTCCCAGTGTTTTGCGTTGGTGGATTTTTCAATGTTGCTTATGCTATTGTTTTATTCTTATAGTAACTGATGTTTCCTAGTTTAGTTTTCTTGCTTGATTGTTTGCCTTGATAGCCAAACTTAACAAAACAAAAAGGTGGGGGGAGGAGGACTGGGCGGTTGAGCCAAATCAAAAAAATAATAAAACAAAAAGAGGTCAATAGCTTCCCTGTGCCTAAATAAAATAAAATGTAAAACAAAAAGGCCTATCTAGCTACTCGACAAAAAGGTCAGTAAAAAACATGCAAACGTGGCGTCAACCGCATAACCTAGTGCAGGGGTCGGGAACCCTGGGCACGCGAAAGGTTAACTGATGGCACGACCATAGTTGGACTGGCCATCCTGGTATGCCGGTGGTGATTTTTCGTTTTTATGGGGGGATGATTTTTGTTCGTTTTTTTTTTATAACAGTATAAACAATGAAAGGTGGTGGATTGGCCAGATGATGGCTGATGTGTAAGAATAAATCAGTTGTTTAGTGGTGGCTATGGCGGAGCTTCCACAGAGGCCAGCAGGTGGATGATGGAAAGGGGAGGCAGGAGGAGGAGAGGCAGGAGGAGGAGAGACCGAAGGCGGCCGCCGGTCCGAGTGTCAGGTGAACTGAACTTCAGGTAAGAAGCTATGACCTGCAGTCTATCTGGGTCAGATAAAAACCAGGTTTAGGTGCAGTTTATTTTTGTTGTGCTGACTTTTTGCAGTCAGTTACAATAACTCGTACTGCGTGCTAGCTAGCATGACGGAGTTTCTATACAGCTGGGTGGTACTTTGATGTTACTGATAGTGAACTTTAGTTTATTCATAAGGTTAGTTA
>NW_005190356.1:3719-4430 GCF_000239375.1 Pundamilia nyererei
AATTTATATCTAAACAGAAATCAGTTAAAGCTTTCACTATGCAAGTAAATATGTAAAATATTCATATTATTAAAGATCACAAAATAAAGATCAAGTCATGTAATGCTGTCCATAACTGGTTGATTACGATGTCTTTGGTATATACGGATATATTGATATCCTTATAACTGCAGTTATTTTAGATTTTGTATGTCATCTTCAAAAATTTCACAAAAGGTTATTTTTCCACATTGTTTGTCTTTAGATTTTATTTGAAGATTCTCCTGCTTTGAAACTCGAGTGGAAAACTAAAAACAGAAACATGTTTTGGATTAAGAGTTTAGTGCAGCTAAAGCTATAGTATTAGAGTGGATATCAAATATGTCCAAAAGGTTAAAGTGGCATTTAGCAAGTAGGGAAAGTGTAAGTGAAAGTGGTGCAAAGAAGAAGTCACAATAATTTGTTTTGTAATTTAATCCATTCGTTCATTTTATTCTGCTTATCCGTGGCCGGGTCACGGGGGCAGCAGCCCAAGCAGAGAAGGCCAGACCTCCTTCTCCAAAGCTTGTATCTGCATCTCGTTTTTTTCGGTCACTATCCAAAGCTGGTGACCAAAGGTGAGGGTAAGGACGTAGATCGACTGGTGAAGTGAGAGATTCGCGTTTAAGCTCAGCTGTCTCTTCAGCATGGACTGGTAAAGAGTCTGCAGCCGCAGCACCAAACTCACTTTGT
>NW_005190357.1:0-1229 GCF_000239375.1 Pundamilia nyererei
CCTGGAGGCCCGAGACAAGAGAGGGACGCAGAAAAAACCTAAGCTTACGCATGGAGTGTTCTCGAGTGGGAGCTGGTGTTTATTACTGGACCAATTAGATGACATGAGGTTGTCTCATTTGCTGAGCCAGAGGACGGCTAGAGAGGGTCAGAGCGAGGACACAATGTTTTCCGACCTCTGGTGTTCCAGGAGTGTGGAGCAGGGAAATTATTTTACTGCTATTGTTAAATAATCATCATTATTACCATTGCATTAATAATATAATCTGCAGCATTGATATTGTATTCAGAGGTTTAAACAGTGTGTGTCTTTCAGAAAGACTAAGTTGCAGTTGACAGGAAGTTGCAGAGAGTTTGCAGAACTGAAACCGAAAGTTATTCTGAGAAGCAGGTTAGACGAGGCTATTTGAATTACTAGGTTATTCAAATTGTCTGTTACACTTTTATATTCTTTTATTAAGCTCTTAGTAGAGGTTCTTGATTAAAACATTTATTCAACATAGTTGCAGTTAGGTTATTACACATAAGGATGAGCCTCTGGTCTGGTAAAAGGTCAGAAGTGCAACGGGTGAATTGAGAGAGCATTTGAGGACGACATAGACGCACACACACACTCAGTTAGAGAGAATCATTTATAGGTGGAAGTTTAATCATGTTTTGCTTGGGGTTGCAAAAGAGCAGTTTGTCGCAGAAATGCTGATGAGGTGTCAAGATGACAAGCGAGCATCGGGCAGTGACAGGATGTACCTGCCATGAAGACGAAGACAACGTTCTTTTAAACTGTGTTAAAAGTCATTGTGGTTTTGATTTGACGTATGTATATATTCTGTCTGTGACGTATGAAGGGGCGTCATTAATTCAAACCCTGATGCTATAAAAATCTGTGTATGCTTTGATTAAGTCGAAGATTAATCCCTGTCTGCATACAGAGTGGTCTTCCCACGCGCGTATTCATTAAAATCAATTGTTTGACCAAGATCTTCTGGACCAATGGTTGTTTGTACTCTTCTTCCTCAATTATGTGAACCTTAACATTTGGGGGCTTCATCCGGTGGTTGAGGAGGGAGAGAATTGGAGGCGTAGACGGTGAAATTCGGTGGTCCGTTGTGGTCAGACAGGCAGGCGTGACCCGGCAACCAAACTGAGGGGACAGGCGCCTTTAAAAAAGAGGTAGGCACAGGCCTGTTGATTTTATCCAAAGTGTGCTGAATTGGATGATAAAATTAAATG
>NW_005190357.1:2557-4427 GCF_000239375.1 Pundamilia nyererei
TAGCCACAGCTGCCTCCACCAGTGTGTGAATGGGTGTGTAAAGCGCTTTGGGGTCCCTAGGGGGGACTAGTGAAATAAAGTTTGGGGTTATTCCTTTTGCAGTAATGGATCCATTATCAATGACATGGACATTGGATTTGCATTGTCACTGGTCCCTAATGCAAATGCGATTGCACAAGTTTTGATGGATGCAGCCAAGGTAACACCCTTCGACACTTCTATATTTGTGAACGGCACACGTAAGATATATTTAATACAATCATGTCAACGCTGTTTCTATACTACAGAACAGTTTTCTAAAAGCAATAGCTTTCTTTTTTCTTTTTGTCAACATTTACAAAAGTGTCACATGGAGTGAGCCACAAGATCAGTCTTCTCACTGCTTCCTGTATGGTGCTGCTGTCATGGCTCCTGTCAGGCCAGCAATAACATCTGAATTGATGCTCTTGTGAAATAACGTGAGGAAATGTCTTCTGTGATTGGGTATGAAAAAGGGCTTTGTTCCAACTGAAAGTCCACGAGGAGATTTACATTTTGGATTTTTTAAACTCTTAAAAACTAATAACAATAATGAAACACAATTATAAAGCTGAACTTAAATTATCCATGTAGCAAACAAAAAATGTTGTGAGCTGTCATCCTTATATCGCCTTTGGGCTTTCAGAGCATGTAGCGGAGCCTTGACATAAATTTTAAAAAAATAACTAGAAAAAAGCACTATGTCGTTAAACAATGAAAAATAAATATTTGCAAAATATCTGAATAAATATTTATTTTACCTGGTAATGGGAAAACACCTGGAAAGCAAATCCTTCTTATTATGTGTGCTAAAGTGGACACTAAGGTGATTGGTCAAAACAGTTTAAGGTGGCCTTAGGTCTGATGTCGGCTCTGGCTACTTCTCGTGTGTAGACGCCAACTTACCCATCACCATAGCAACCTTGTGCTATCCTCTTGCATAAAAACGAGCTAGAGTGCATTCCATAAGAGCAGATTTAAGACCAAGGTACCATTCCTGAGAGGGGTCTTAGGTTGTGTATGGTAGTATCAGAGTTACAGTCTACTTCCAAAACTTCTCTACAATACACTATGTGTAGTAAAAGAAAAAAATACAAATATGTGATGCTAATTATGAGATATTAGCCTTACAGATAAACAATTCCAAAATTCCAACAATTCCCAAATAAGATGATTTTAGATTTAGTGATAGTTTTGTCATATGTTTTAATTTTACACATTTCTTAAGCAATCGTATCCTAGAACTCCTTTAGATTTCCCCCAGAACAAAAAAATATTTGTGTCATCTGCAAATAAGACTAATTTTAATATATCAGATAGGTTACAAATATTATTTATATAAATAATACATATTCTTGGACCTAGCCAAGTTGTGAAACACCACATGCAATGTCCAAGTCTGATGGGGAATGCTTACCCAGCTTCACCAATTGTTTCCTGTCACTTAAACAATTTTTCACCCAGTGCAGTACAACCCTTTAATGATCTGAAATGATAAGTTGCAGATATATTTTAGTGGTTATGAGATTTCTTCTATGACCTTCTTGACAATTTTCATATCAATATTGTTACAATCAGTTGATGTTTCGCATTTACACCATTTACAATAACATGGAACTACTCATTACTGAGTTCATGTTTGGAACTTGGATTTCTGTTTTGGGGGGTTTACAGGTTTTTTTTGGAAGTGTGGTCCTAAACTTTTGATCAGCTGCAAAACAGTCTGTTTCAGTTTAAGGGTCGTTTTCAATAAATTGGATGCTCAAAAAATGTTTTGTCTCACTTCCATTGCTTCTTGTTGTAACCTTGTTAAGATCCAACCATGCAAAATATGATATCTTATATATATATA
>NW_005190358.1:0-4425 GCF_000239375.1 Pundamilia nyererei
TGTGTGTGTGTGTGTGGTGGGTGGGACTTAGAGAAGCTGTGACAGATGAAGTGATTGTAACTGTTCAGTAGTGAATCAGTGTGGCAAGATGAAGATCTTGCTAAGTAGCCTGCTTTTCGCCTCTCTCTGTACGCTCTCATCCTGGAGTAAGTAGAAACACAACTTAACAAATTATTTAGTTTTTATACCATTCCTCTCTAAATGGAAAAGTTAAGTTTTCCTAAATTTGTTTGTGATAAATATTCAAGCGATAAATGAATGTCTGATATTATTTCTTCTCAATATGTCAGTGTTTAAAGTTCTTAGTTCTAAGAAGTGAGACTAACTTAGATCTAGAATGATTTATAAAGATACGAGGCTTTTTAAATAACAGATGTAAAAGACAACAAAATTATTGTCATGACATCTTTATTCCTGATGTGCATTTACTACCTAATATTGTTTTTTTTTTTCTATGATAAAAATCACTATGATGTTTTTAGAAGCATGTCTGTGTCTGTGTAGGCTCTCAGCCATCCAGGTCATGGTAATCCAGGGGTGTCGGACTCCAGGCCTCGAGGGCCGGTGTCCTGCAGGTTTTAGATCTCACCCTCGGTCAACACACCTGAATAAAATGATTAGCTCATTACCAGGCCTCTGCAGAACTTCAAGACATGTTGAGGAGGTCATTTAGCCATTTAAATCAGCTGTGTTGGATCAAGGACACTCCTAAAACCTGCAGGACACCGGCCCTCGAGGCCTGGAGTTTGACACATGTGTGGTAATCTAAGGATATGGAAGGAAAAGTGACTGAACTACTTAAAGTTTCTTGAAGACATCAGAAGCTTCTCTGATGTGAGCTGAAACATCTTTAGGAAACCTAAAAAAGTTCAGTTGCTTTTCTTTTCATGCTACTTAAAAACATATCTGCATACTGTATTTGTACCAAACCTTGATGCTTTTAGCTTTAGAAATCATGCATTATGTGTGGCCTTGTAATGACTTATGTTCCACTTTGTGTCTTACAGGTGTTTCATCAGGCACATTTGTTGTGACGCAGAGCGATCATGTTTTTGTCAGGGAAGGAGAGACAGTAAACATCACCTGCTGCTGGACAGGGAAGTTTGAAAGATTTAGAGTGTACTGGCTTAAAAATCAAACAGAAATTAGGAGTGACTACTTTAATCAGCCTAATGCGTCTCTGAAAAAGGAAGAGAAGAAATGTTCTTTTTTGAATATCTCAAATGTTAGACCAGAGGATTCAGGGACGTACACCTGCAAGGTGACTGTGGAGATACCATCTTTAACTGAGGCTAAAGGAAATGGGACAGTCATCACAGTCAACGATACTGGGAACAACTGGCAAGGTGCACAAGGTTCAATATGGTGACATGTTCAAATCCCTTTTTACGAGTGTAGTTGATATTTAATCAATATCAACTGTAGACTGAAATCAACTGTACTGTCACTGTCATTTTAGGTGGCTTGGTAGTCTTAATAGACAATTAATACAGTTTTTATCCCTCTTTTTTAAAAATATTACACAACATTTTACCATGATAGTACCAGAAGGCATTGCATTTTTACATTAGATAGATGGATGTAATTATTATTATAATATTATTACAAATTTAACAGATTCTTTAGATCCTGGGAATCCAACCAAACCAACCAACGTGATCATTTCCCTGGCTGTAGTGGTTCCTTTGCTCCTCGTCACACTCGTCTGTTACTGCACTCTGCGAAGAAAACAAGGTACCAACTTTAAATTAATACTAAAGCATCAGAGACTGAACAAAAATATTTCTTTGTTACTTTGTTTTTGTCTATCCAAAAAGACACGTTGTATTTAACTCTTTTAACCAAAGAACATGACACAGGTATCACACACAGGAACACAGGTTCATTTTAAACAATAAACAAAATAATCACTTGACTATAAATGTGCAGTTGTTTTATGATGAGATAGTTCTCTGTGATATACCTCAACCACTGTACCTTGACATTATTACTGGACTATATTGGAGCCAATTCAATCAAGTTAGGAGCTAATATTTCCATATACGTAACAAAAAGTTGGAGCAGGAAATGCACGAGGATTTAAAAAAACCTGTGTGAGTTTCTGTACATGCTGTATGAACAGCATTAATTTAGTACCTTCTGCAGTCCGCATTTTTCATCACGCAAAACTATTCCTGAAAAAGAAAAGTTCCAAACAACCTGCATCAAAAGTCTTGAAATTAGGACTCGTAATGTGGAGGCTGACACTTTCCTCACTAATACATTTGCACAACTGTCAGTTTGCATGGCAGCAAAGTTTAAGTGTTGTGGTAAAACCGATGAAAGAAAAATAGTAACTGAGCCACAAGGTTTTTGTACTTGGATTAAACTAAAACCAGGTGTGAACAAACACATCTGTTAACTGAAACAAAATAAAACTAGACTAACTGAAACTATAGTGTACACTCACAAACTAGTAAGTAAAAAATAAATTAAATAAAAAATATATATGAAATGTTTTTAGCTCAACTCTTCGACCACCTGTGTTTACTGGGACTTGTTTAAGATAAAGCGCTTTGAGTTCTCAGATAGAGTAGAAAAGCGCTGCATAAGAAACAGTCCATTTACCTGTTGGCATCTTCATGGCTGTGACTCAAAGACCTGCAAAAAGTGCTGCTTCGTTTGTAATATCTGTCACTCCTGACACACATCCTACTCATTATATTAAATACAACAAAGCTGACCCTGACATGAGAACATCAAAATATTTTCAAATAAACTAACTAAAAGGAAGAAAAAGAACTTTTACATTAAGAGTAGATTCTTAGATTCAGTTCTTTGAGGGATCAGAAAGAGTAGAAAAATGCCTTTTATTTATTTATTTGGTATCAAGTCAACTAGTATACTAAATAACAAATGTAATGGATTTTAATGCTCCTGACTGATACGTTTTTCAAGGGTTTCATTAGAAGAAATATCTTGATACCTGGAAAATAGAATAGAACCGAATAGAATAGCACTTTAATGTCATTGTCCATGTACAACGAAATTATGGGCGTTCCACGGCAACTGTGCAGGAGTGTAGAAGACAGCAATAAATAGCAAACAGAATGATATAAACAGTGTAGATGAATATGTAATAGAAAAGCACACAATCAAACAGCTTGGAGGTAGTTCAAAATGAAAATGGCAATTTTCAGAAAGTTCTCCTACAGGATCCTCTGTATAAACAACAACATAGACTGTCTTACAGAGCACCAAGATCAATCATATATGTTAGTGGCGGAAAACAAATGTGAAGTATATTTGAATGTAGTTGTAAGAAACCAGTTGGAACACAATGAGATTTATCCAGGTGCTAGCTTCATCTCATCACCTTAGACAGTCAATATGAAGAAAGTAAACATCTACTTTTTTTTATATTTTAGAAAAATATTTTGACACTATCAGTTCAAATTGAATTGTCAGTTCTTGCAACCTTATATTTAAAGTATGTAACACAACGGTGAAGTTCCCATAGACTCTCTTTAAATACCAAACAGCAAACGATTGTTTGCAGCAAACAATTCTAAACACATCACAACTCCTGTGGCGCTCTTACAGGAAACATTAACACATTGTGCAGCACAATGTTAAACTATAATACTCTGTACAACCCACTGTAATGAAATTGGATTGGGTAGGAGTAATCTGTAATTTTGAACAATCTGTACACCTGATAGCAGCTTTCCACTGACTGAAAGATAAAAGAGCTGCTAACAGGAGGCCTGGTTGTGATAACAAGCAGAAAACTTTGGGTTTTTGGATCACATCACTTTTTTTTTCTTTTTGTAAGTAAAGACCCTACAACTTTATAATAACATGCATATTTACATATTTTATTATATTTATAACACTGAAAAGTCGTTCTACACTACAAGCTGCATTCATACATTCATTAAGACTTGATTCACTAGGAACAATTTGGAGTTCAACCTCAAAAGAGCAAATTTCCTCTTGATAGATGATCTACTCATGAAACAAGTCTACATTGAAAAACAACAACAACATAATAGTGTTTCAATTAGAAATATTTGGGGCTGAAATTGAATAGCGTTGTGTGCCAAGGATAATGTTTTAATACACTAGGGTTGTGAAAAAGGCTGCAAAATTGTGTTATCAAATAAAGAATGCAATAGTTCAAAATGGTTTCGTTTTTAAACTGACTGCTGGCATCAGATTAAAGAAGAAGCACATGTAGATATGGGCAAATCTAAAGTCTGATTTAATTAAAAAGAGGAAGCCAGTCACTGAAGAGCAGATGGTCAATGAGCTGAGACTGGCACACGATGATAGCTGAAACAGCTGGTTCAGATACTGCTAGAGGTGAGTAATTGATGCAGATATGGAAAAACAAAACACTGTGGTTGGTGCCGTCTCCTCACAGCAGGAAGGTTCTTGGTTTGA
>NW_005190359.1:0-1204 GCF_000239375.1 Pundamilia nyererei
TTAATGATCACACGCGTGGGAGATGGACACTGTATGCAGACAGCCTCAGATCTCAAAATGGTGGAGCATTGCTCAAACTCTTATAGCCTCTGGTGCCTCCACCTTATCATAAAAGCCTAAACATTCACATGCTTTCTCTCACACAGCGCCTAAGCTACGACCTTGGCTCCCCGTCTATCTGCTCCGGCTGAAATGGGGCAGACAACTCCAGTATATTCTGTTCTCTTCTAATCAGACAAATAAGACAATAACTTTCTGCGAACAGTATTTCTTATAACTCAGCAGTATAATGCATCATAAAACAATATCATTCATTCACAATAAGTCAGCAGTTTAATGTAATGCAAATCAGTTTAACTAATGCAATAGTCATCAGCTTCTTCTAATTCAGGAGAATAATGCCAACTAAAACTGCATAATAATTCACACTCTTTACTTAGGGGTCTAACATGGCATAAAATAATATTATAATCTAATATGAGCAAGCTACACATCATCAGATCGAGAGCTGGCTGAGAACTCCTCAAAGAGAGGGAAACAGAACTATGATAACTGTGATAACTGGAGTGTGCAGCGTTTCCGTGAGCAGTTTTCCTGCATCGTGACTCATGTGTGTAGAGTGTTCCTAGCATCAGCATCATGTTTTTGTTTATTTGTTTTGTTGGGTTGAAAATAATTAAATAAACTTGTGATCATGCCTATGGATCACCATGGCACATATCATCAGCCATGTGATTTATCTACGCAGATGAAAAAGTGAGTGTGAATGTGTCTGACGTCACAGTGTTTTTGTGCGCTGTGTAAAAGTAATTGCCTCTGATTGTGAGAGCGGTGATTCTGCAGGTCACCAGCTATTGTGAAGAAAAAAAAAAAAAGCAACAAAAGAGTGAAAAAGAGACAAAATATACAACTACAATCTAATTTTCTGCTTTTAAGAAAGGACTGTTCACAAAAACAGAGAGAGAGAGATGTGTGTTGATTAAGCAGTGATAATAATAATGAAAATGTCTTAGTTTGTCACTTGCAGGTGAAAAGCAGACCTGAATCAATTTTCCACATGCAGCGGTCGGAAGAAAGTCATAGTTTAACATCATTGGAAACATTCAGGCCAAGTTTCTGGCTGACTTATTTACAGCACCATGTGTCTCTCAAACTCACAAGCGAGCTCTCACTCCTCCCTGAAGACAAGGAATGCAGCTCCAAA
>NW_005190359.1:2750-4423 GCF_000239375.1 Pundamilia nyererei
GTCATGACTTAACAAGGCCTTTTTATTTTGATACTTTCACAGTGCACTGAAAGTTTTGTTCGATAATCTCTGTCGTTTGAGCAGATCTGCACGATTAGAACAGAAAGCGCTGTACGACACGTCGTCGAGGAAATTGTTACAAGTGAGTTTCTCCACATTAAAATGGGCTCTGGAGAAAGCCACTTATTTGGGAGAATTAGAAAGTAAGTTCCTGTCCAAAAAGGATTCAGCGGTGTAATCCAAACTAAAGTTCTTCGTTTTCTTTTTCAAATGACGTCATTTTGCTGAGAGTGCAAACTAAATGCGACGATAGGTTCCACTATCAGCAAAGAAAGAAAGAATGAATGTATGAATGAATGAATGAGTGAAAGAAAAAAAACTGACTGACTGGTAAAAGCTGACAAAAGCTGTCAAGACTTTACTGATGTAACACTACTGTGTGAAGTTAACCCCCACCTGACAAAGGTGCAGATGAATCTATGTGTGTTCCTTTTACAGGAGCAGAAGATGACAGCAACATTCGAGGTTGCATGACGATTTAACCTTTTAAGGGCCACTTTCTGTGTTTGTGCATCTCCCAGGGGGTGTTATTCACTACCTTGTGTTGCTCACAGAGGAAACTGTGAGAAAGTGTGTATACATCTGCGCAGCGCTAACATTTACATTTCCTTTCTACAGCATTACAGTTCTTCATATGAATTGATGATGCGATTTATACCAGGACAACTGGTTGATGTTTTTTCTACTACAGGATTTCTGGGTTTATGTGTGAAGAAAACTGTGTTTACAGGTTATGAGTGGTGATGCTGTTACACTGTGTTTTTGGGAAAATGTGAAGGTTACTTTGATGATGTGAATAACATGTGAGAAATTTCCTGTGTTGAAAACTAGTGTCACTTCTTTCCACAGCTATGGATGGTTGACTTTATGGTGTTTTTATGGCACCTCTGGAACCTGTCGACCTGCGTCTGACCACGGTCAATGTGTATTGCTAATGTTTGTTTTTCTAAGAGTGCATGTAGAGGATTCGGCAGAAGCGGACAAGTGACATGAGAAAAACAAATGAGGGATGCAGTGTTTATGGAATAGTTTAATATGGGCTCATTAGCTGGCCACTTTTGAGCCCATAGTAATATATGAGTGGAGTGACTTTGCTTAAGAGCAGTCATCGATTACATTAATGTTAACTGAGTACATGGGATGATCCATGTCTGAGGCAAATTAAGGTAATAGTTGTAGTTTACTGATTTGAGAAAACCTGCACATGACACTTGTCTTGCTGATGTTGAATGCTTATTGCTCTTATGATACAATTGTTTACAAGTGTGAAGTTTGATTTCACTTCCAGATTTTGCTTTCCAGGCCATGATGGTGTGTATGCAGGCTCCTGGCAGAGCCAGGTGTTATGAAAACTTAATATGCAAAACACGCTAACGTCTTTTATTGCAGGGTTACGGAGCTACACCAGTGGAGATGCCCTGATGTTGCCTGGGACATGATCTAGCTAATCTTTTTCTTTAAGACAGGAATCTAGGTTTGATGAGTTGACTCATTGGAGTCAACTCATCTCAGGTCATCTCAATGACCTTGTAGTACCATATCACCCTATTAGAGCACTTCGCTCTTGCTCTGCAGGCCTACTTGTTGTTCCTAGAGTATTTAAAAGTAGAATG
>NW_005190360.1:0-1107 GCF_000239375.1 Pundamilia nyererei
AACTACCACACAAGCCTACGTCCTACTACAGATATCAACATCACAGCCCATTTCACCAACTACTGAAACTGTATTTGGACAAAACTTCTAACAGTAAAAGCATAATAGAGGTCTTTCATCAAATGTACGAACCATATATATAGTAATTTGTATCAACATGACATATGTGGTTGCCTGGTTAGTGGAAGGACAGACAACAGCAAGACAGTACATGATAGTTCTCTTTGTGTGTTAGGCGCGGGCAGATACACTTAAACATCGGGGCTAAACAAACAGTCCTTCACAGGAATCTGCCCAAGGTACCGCAATGTGTTATTAATAAAGG
This sequence comes from Pundamilia nyererei, assembly GCF_000239375.1. NCBI lineage: Eukaryota > Metazoa > Chordata > Actinopteri > Cichliformes > Cichlidae > Pundamilia > Pundamilia nyererei. The sequence goes on from NW_005190360.1 coordinate 326, forward strand.
CTGCAGACCTTCTGCCTCTTTCTTTGCCCCTCCCTGGTGTACCATGTACACTGAACTGTCTGACAGATGTCAATGATAACAATGCAATCTGGGGTAATTCCTGTAGTCACGTCTCTGTGAAACACCAGTGCGCTCACAGAAGTAGGCTTTTTTCTCCATCAGTCTGTTGTCTGGATCCATCTCTTTATACACACCATGTATCTCCGTGTCAACCCCTGATTTCTGCGGGAATTCCAATTTGTCTGGACTGTCATGAAACAATAGAGGAATGAAAAGTGGAAATAACCTGGTTAAAATACGTATGTACAGACTTGCAAGTGTTGTATGTTTTTCTGATTTACAGTACTTAACCATTGCTGGCTACTTGAACTGTAGGTACCTGTGATAAGTAGTAGTAGATGAAATGGTATGCTATAATCAAAATGTGAACTATGCTTGAAAAATCTTTCTCATTACATAAAAATGTCTGAATCTGGTTAAGAAATCTGGAATGCAGTGAACTTCTAGAAAATAAAGGGGAAAAGTAATTTGTAATTGGCAGGCCTGAAGAGTTGGACAAAGAAGGCAAAGCAATGAAAGGCAAGGAATGATAGGAAAGTTACTGAGGCTGCTCTATTATGCTCCATTGAGTTTGACATTTTAGAGTGCTACAGGTTGCAGAATTTCTTACTCTCTTCATCTTCTTTTTCCTTTCTCACACACACACACACACACACACACACACACACACACACACACACACACACACACACACACACACACACACACACACACACACACAC
>NW_005190360.1:3109-4420 GCF_000239375.1 Pundamilia nyererei
GTTAGGGTTACGGTATAAGATGTGCGGGTGTGCGAGTGCTTGTGCGTCTCACCTGACATTTTCTTCCGTCTTGGAGGCAGCTTGGTGGAACTGTTCTTTGCTTTGTTGATACCTTTCCAAATTCTAAAGACACGCACACCAAAAACAACACAGGAAAAAAAACAGCATTAGTAAAACGTGTGATTTTGCAGCGTTAATGTGTGTATTTGTGTGGCTTTGTGACTGTAGTATTGTAAGTAGGGCTTATAAAGTGCTGATATATACATCCCTGGGACCGTTCAAGATACCTTTCTGTAACTGTGCCCTCTGATAACTAAGATCTGGCAAATGCAGAAAGAGATGTATAATGTATTATTTAGAAAGTATATGTTTGACTTTAAAAGAAACACTATTAAGCAATATGAAGGACTCGAAAGCTTAGCATGAAGATAAAAGCAAGTGTTTGTGCTAAGCTAAGCTAACAGGCTCAACTATATTATAAGCAGCATATCTGATTTTTTGCTGCACTGTGAGCATAGACACAACAAACAATTATGTATCACAATTTTCCCAAATTTAAGCTTTGCTATTTCATTAAAATAGCCGCTCTGTTCCTAAGTCATATTAAATTGGTTCTCACTTCAGACTGTGCCCATATCTGACTGAATAATAACATTTCTGATCGTCATTTGTCCATCAATGATTTAGGACCCTTTTTTTCCCCCTCCAACCTCATCTTTATAACTTCCCAGATTTTCCTTCCAAGTTCAAACTTAGGAGTCTGACTTCCATTAGATAGCATTACCTTCACATACAGGACCTATTTTTTGTGATTCCAGCCTCTTTAAGTGGAACTAAAGCCTAGCAGTGATGAGCTGCATTACTCATACATTTTTCAAGAAATCGTGATTTCTGATTTCGCAGCTTGCCTGGTGAGTACCAAAACCCAGGCAAGCAGACAGTGGTATTATAACAAAACAAGCAGCTAATCCACAACAACTGCAGCCTCTCCTCTGCTGATCCTCCCAGCTTAGGCCTTCCAGCACCCTGTATCCCCCACAAATATTTACCCAGCAAGCTGTACCAGCTTTGGAAGGAAGCATGGAAGGGAAGAAATCGAGAAAAGGCAAGAAAGAAGGTAAGACAAGAATAAAGAAAGAGAAGCAGCAGAAGGCATGAAGGTAAGTAGCAGGAAATAAAGAGGGGAGAAATATTTTGGCCTGACATTTATTTAGTACAGAGTTGGGCTCAGCATGATCATACAGTCCTGTGAAAAACTATAGGAATAACCACAGGAATTAAGAGGGTAAGAAGCAATCAGCTGCTGCTAAT
>NW_005190361.1:0-2232 GCF_000239375.1 Pundamilia nyererei
CTCTACCTGTTCTTACTAGGTGTATCAAGGACTTTGGTCTTATATCTGGATACAAGGTAAATTTTGATAAATCTGTTATAATGACTCTGTGTAGTGGAAGGACACTGAACCTTTATATGTTAAACCTTTTCATTGGGCACCATCAGGTTTTGTATATTTGGGAGTTAAAGTTACACCAAATGTTGGTCACTTATAAAGAGAAAACATTAATGGAATGGTTCAAGATCTTCGAGAGATGCTGACAAGATGGAGGTCACTTCCAATATCATTTTTGGGAAGAATAGATCTCATTAAGATGGTAATCCTACTGAAAATACGATATTATATAGGCATGGTGTTTGTAATTTTGAAATCAGAAGATATTAAAGCAATTAACAAGGCTATGGTGGATTTCATTTGGGCAGGAAGAAAACCCAAAATTAAATTGGAGACACTACAGTTACCGAAAGATCTGGACAGATGGGGAGTGTCAAACATAGAAAATTATGTTCTCTCAATACAAGCAAGGTTTCTTTCTGCCTGGATACATGAACATTCTGATCTGCCATGGATAAAAATTGAGGAAGTATTACGTAAACCATCCTCACCTGTTAACATTTTAGGGAAACGTTTAAATGATTTACCTCACGTAATAAAGTATAACCCACTAATATATAATGCTATGTGGACGTGGGGAAAACTGAGAAAAAATTTTAACAGAAGTCTTCAGTTTAATATTTTGTCAACGTTTATAAATAATCCAGACCTTCTACCGCAAAACATAGGGTTGAGGTTTGTGGGATGGCATAAAGTAGGTGTAAAGAGGTTTTATGTCCTCTTTAAACATGGTGGGTTTAAATCATTTGAATCCTTGAAGTCCCAGTATTCTATGTCAAAGACTGAGTTTTATAAGTATTTGCAATTGAGAAATTATGTGTTAAAAAATGCTAAATCATTTTCGGTTGGAGAAATTCTTTCTAGATAATAGGGAGCGTAAACATTTTGTATCAAAGTTTTATTCAGAGATTTATGCCCTAATTTTGGATAAACTGGCATGGTTGAGAAAATCTTGGGGGACATTACTTAAGTGTGAAATAGATATACAGGCATGGGACAAAATCCTGCTCCTTCCATCTAAAATCTCTGTTTGTAACCGATTTAAAGAAATGCAGTACAAAAATCCTGCACAACGTATATATTTCTCCATATATTTATAGTAAGTACAATATGGGAACATCTCCAAATTGTCTCAAGTGTAAGGTCAGAGTGGGCACTAGATTCCATTGCTTGTGGGAATGTGTTATTATTCAGTCATTTTTGGAAAGAGGTCTGTCCCAATATTAGTACAGCCATTGGTCAGCAGGTAACAGAACACCCATTAATGTGCTTATTGGGATATATCCCTGTTTCACTGGTACAACATGAGCATGTAATTCAGTCACTGTTAATGTTGGCCAGGAAAAGTATTATGTTGAGATGGGTGGGGACTGAGCCTCCCTCCATTTCTCTATGGAAGTCGCTCATCAGTGATGTTATGACTCTGATCAGGTTGGGACATTATATTGATGAGAGCTCCCGAAGTATTCTGGACAAATGGAAGAAACCACTGGAAGCACTGGGAGTAACTTGTAAACTGGACCCTAATGGACAATAATTAAGGACATAATGTCGTAATACTCTAGTGCTGTGTAGTATTATTATTTTGGACGTGAACCAGTCTTGTATTTGTTGGGGGAAAAAGTTAAATAAAAGTTTTTTAAAAAAAATTAAAAAAATATGATCTTTGTATTCTCTTGTAACTTCGGTGTTTTTGTTTGTGACTGTAGATTCTCCATGTATGGAGGAACCCAGGATGAAAAAACTAAATCTGAGCAATTGTGAAGTGTATCTAGATGTATCTAGATATTATTGTCTACTCAGACACTTGGTTAGAGCATACGGAAATGTTCACTGATGTTTTTCATCGCTTGGAAGGGGCACACCTCACCCTCAATGTTTCCAAGTGTGAGTTTGGCATAGCCACTGTGACGTATCTAGGGAAACAGGTGGGTCGGGGACAAGTGCGCCCTATTTTGGCAAAAATCCAAGCCATACTGAATTTTCCTGCCCCCAACCCGTACCCGGCCTGAGCTCCGTCGTTTTCTCGGCATGGTGAACTTCAATCTATACATCTAAAAACCACAAACCAGGCGAGAAATTTGGGTGTAGTGATGGATGCAGACCTAAACTTAGAAAAACACATTAAGACAATAA
>NW_005190361.1:2897-4419 GCF_000239375.1 Pundamilia nyererei
TTTGCTTGTTTTAATCAATTTTAAATCATGCTTTTTATTTGTTCTTGTTTCTAATGTCTCTGTAAAGCACTTTGAATCACCTTGTTGTTGAATTGTGCTATACAAATAAACTTGCCTTGCCTTGCCTATTACTAAGGTTTCTGCCAAAACTTCGCAGAAGTATTTGCACCCCTCACTAGCCTCACTAGTGTGTTAAAACCGTTTGTGTGGTCCTCTGCATGTCAGAGTGCATTCCAGGCTGTCAAAACTCTCCTTGCAGTTTGCCAGTGCTGGCTGCCCCTGATTTTGCACGTCCTTTCAAATTAGAGGTAGATGCCAACGGAGCAAGTACCATATTCTTACAGGAAGATCAACAAGTTGTGGATCACCCAATCGGCTATTTCTCAAAGAAATTCAATGTTCATCAGCAAAGGTATAGCACGATTGAAAAAAGAAGCCCTTTCCTTGCTGTTCGCATTGCAGCATTTTGAGGTGTATGTTGGTTCCAGCCCCTCGCCTGTGATTGTTTATACCGACCACAATCCCCTGGTGTTCCTAATGTGAATGCAGAATTCAAACCAAAGACATGTGAGATGGTCTATCTCAATTTCAATCTGGAAATTCGGCATTAAAAGGGTACAGAGAATGTACTAGCGGATGCACTGTCTCAAAGTTTCTTTTATTCCTAACTGTCAAAACATCTACAGAGGAGATGTTTTGATCTTGGGAATGGGGGAGGGGGGGGTGTGTGTTATGGCCATAAGTAGTCTGTGTTAGCTGCTGTGTTGTGTTTCTTTACAGTGTGATAAGAATCTCTGCAGGTCCTTCCACTAATGAAAAGTAGTGGTATGTAAGCATGCTCCGTTAGAGCCACCAATCATGTGTATATGTTCAGTGCTTATGCGTCTATAGGCTGAAGCTGAAGGGGTATGCAACCTTTTCTTTTGAACTGCTTTTCTCCTGTTTCTGAGCTTGGAAGCGAGGAGTAGCTATTGTCATCTGTTTGTTAGTTTGTTTTTTCCCCTTATGGTTTAGTTAAGTTTCCTCTGGCGGGACTTAGTTGGTTTTGTGTATTATTTTGGCCTGGGTTCACCCTGGAGCTATGCTTCCTGACATTAAATAAAAATCACCTTTTTTTTGCTCATAACTGGTTTTGGCCATTTGGTTTGGGAACCAGGGCGGGTACTTGCTTCTCTCTACCCAGAATCTTATGTGCATCTCTAAACACATAGAATAGGGGCTGAACATGCTGTTAACATCCAGCTGTGCACACAGTTTCAATAACAGTGTAACTGAGATATTTTTCTCACCTTTTGTGTTGAAGTCATTGTTTCCTCTGTAGTGGCTGAGCTGAGTCCAAATGGCTGAAACTGTTCCTCTGCTGCTCCACCAGACTCTTCTCCTCCTGTTACTCAGCTGGGACACAAAAGTATAGATATGTATTTTATCCCTGACAAGAAGAAGCAGAGCAAATAAACATTACTACACTCAGTGACAACAATATGATATCTATCTATCTATCTTATATATATCGATATAGATA
>NW_005190362.1:0-2228 GCF_000239375.1 Pundamilia nyererei
CACTTTTTAAAGAAAATCTAAGGCTTTTATGTGCGCCTTATAGTTGCGAAAATACGGTATGTAAGCATTGGGCCAAATGTAATAATGCCAACATATTAAAAGAACAATATTTGTCTCTTATGTATAATACATCTGTATACACACTGTCAAAGATACTTGTCTTTGAGTGAAGTTTTAAGGTGATAGGAAATATAAATAACTGCAACTTGAATATTTGACCCAGAGTTCAAACTCACTGCTGTAATATATCCTGTATTATTTATATATATATATATCATAATAATCTGACAATACATATAATATTGGCCATATTATATTTACATTACGACAGTGAGATGATTTTAGTCTCATGAACAGTCACAATCTGTTCAGGGGGCCGACCGTGCGCACGGCAATGGCGGCGACCCAGGCGACGGGGATCCGGAGGCCGGCCAGGAAAACAGTTCTGAAAAAGTTCAGCCTCACAGTCCAAATCAGAGCGGTTCAGGGGGCTGGCCCGGAGAACGACGGTCCAAGAGTCCAGGACCGGGTGGTGCAGGGGGCCGGCCCGGAGGGCGACAGCACAAAAGTCCAAAAAACAGTCCTGGAGGCCGACCGCGTGGAAGGCAATGGCGGCGGCGACTGAGCAGGGCCGGAGGCCGGCCGAGACAATAACGATGTCCAGCCAACGGCCTGAAAGGTGACCGGACAGGACGTGGACGTGCAGGCCAGACTATTCAGGTAAGCTTTAAACTTAAAAGCTATTAAACTTAGCATCTAAGTTTGAACGTTGGTTAAGGTTACATTGATTTACTCTTTCATTCACACTTTTTTTGAAAACATCTTTAAGCAGGTTACTGGTATCAGCATCCTACGCTGTAGTATCTAGAAAGTGGTTATGGATTTTCTCTGACAGGAAACGAAGATAAGTTTGATCTCCTGTCCCCAAGCGTAAAGCAAAGTTCTTCCCAAAGCCATATTCAAGTCAGCAGCTTCCTACATCTAAACACTTTCTAGATAACATCAATACACATTCACACACTCCAATGAACGTAGCAACTCAGGGTTCAGGATTTTCAACCCAGGGACACTGGGTTTTGGCATGCAAACTGGAGCAACCAGAGATCGGACCACCAACCTTCCTATTAGTTCATGACCTGTTCTGCTTATCGTAGTGGTACCAGAATCTGTGGATAGAGATTGAAATAATGAAACTGTGGATACAAGTTGTAGAAATGACTTTCCTCTGATGTGTGTCTGAATTCAGCCTTACAGATAAGAGGTGGCAGTCTCCTTCAATTATGCACTCCTAATTCATTATTGTACTATATACATTGGGAAATAATGATCATTCCATTGAATTATCTGGGTATTTCTACCTGTTATTAAATAATTAATTACAATAACAGTGCTATAACTTACTTAAGTTTTTTCCTCCTCATGCAACTGAAGCAGAAACCAGCAGAGGACAACCCAATCTTTCCTCCTACTGATTCTGAGTACGACTGGTTGATGGCCAAGATCTTCGTGAGAAGTGCAGAATTTAATCTGTTTGAACTCAGTTCTCACCTGCTGGCTGAGGATTTTACAGTGTCTCTGGAGCGCAACCTGCCCATGGTGCATCCTCTGTACAAGGTAACTGAGGCTGAGGAAGTGTTGTAGTTCTAAAAGCATCAAGAGTTGTGACTTTGACTTTGGTAGTTTAGTTTCTTGTTGGCTGCACAGCATTGAAACACGGAATTAAACAAAACACACGTAACAATGAAACAACCACAGACAAGAAAGTACTTTTTTTTTCATACATTCTTTTTCAACATACTTCTCTCTTTTCATCAGCTTCTCATACCTCACACTCGCTACACTCTACAGATTAATTACTTAGCTCGGGACCTTCTATTATCTGAGACTGGATCTTGTACTTCGGTATAAAAAGACTAATAAACCTAAACCTAACAACCCTCTTACTGGGATTTGACTGCTCTCTAGTTTACGGCTTCAAGTAGAAAGGGTGCCATCCCTCCCTCTGTATCCCTGATGACATCACAGAGCGGGGGCTGAATGATGTACTACAGCAGGGGTGCTCAATACGTCGATCGCGATCGACCAGTCGATCGCAAAGGTAGTATTGGTAGATCGCATGGCATTAAAAAAATAGATGCCAGCCTATCATCCATCCCGTCACTTGATTGATACAGGGAAGCCAGTCAGATGACATCGGATTTTTTCTGACGCTTAGGTCGCTGCGCATG
>NW_005190362.1:3216-4418 GCF_000239375.1 Pundamilia nyererei
CAAGTGCAGGCAGGACGATGCTTTCCCGGACTTCCTAAATTACCATTGCATAATCCACCAACAAGCGTTATGCGCTAAAATGCTCAACATGAAGGAGATCATGAATGCTGCAACGAAGATCGCCTGTTCTATTCGCGCCAGATCTCTTCAAAGACGGTTATTTCGTGCACATCTGGAGAAGGCTGACTGCGACCACTCTGAGTTGTTGCTACACACTGACGTGAGGTGGCTTAGTCGAGGGAAATTCCTGAAAAGATTTCGAGAGCTCTGTCCGGAGATTAAGGAGTTTTTCCGTGTAGCTGGACAAGCAGAATACATGCAACTTAATGACGGTCAGTGGCTGTTAGACTTGGCATTTTTAACCGATCTGACAAACATGTTGAATGACCTTAATCTACAGCTGCAAGGAAAAGACAAAAGAGTGATCAACATGATCAGCTCAGTTAATGCTTTCAAACGAAAGATGAAACATCTCTCTTTAAAGCTGCAGCGCCATGATTTGATAAACTTTCAAAACCTGGCGTCAGAGCTGGAGATGCAGGGGATGGCCTGTTTGCAACTTGACAGTGCACGCTACACAGAGCAGATTGACAATTGTCTGTCAGAGTTTGACAAACGCTTTCAAGACTTTTCTTTGCTCGAGCCAGTCGCTACCTTCATGTGCTATCCTTTTCGGGAAGATGCTGATGTCGATTCACTCGCATCAAAAATTGCAAAACTATTTCACCTGAACTCTTCTGGAGTGGAAGATGAGATTTTGACACTACAAGCCGACATTGAGCTGAAGTCCAGAGATCATGAACAGTTCTGGAACTGACTCACAGAAGTAAAGTACCCCAACATGAGGAAATGTGCTGCCTCTTTGACTGCATTATTCGGCTCCACTTATTTATGCGAGTCATCATTTTCCCACATGAACATCATTAAGTCCAAGTACCGTTCCACCATGACTGATGAACATTTGGAAGTGTGTTTGAGGCTGGCCGTCAGCAGCTACTGTCCGGACTATGCATCCCTGGCTGATGCAATTCAGTGCAAGTCATCAGAGTAAACTCAGGTAATGACAAAAAAATTACATTGTTAATTGTGTTGTGAAATATTGGATATTGCGGTTATGCATGTATATACATTGTAGATATAAAGAACCCTCAATATATTTATAAATAAGTATATGTTTTGGATTTTTGTAGTGGGTAGATCAT
>NW_005190363.1:0-1128 GCF_000239375.1 Pundamilia nyererei
TTTGGTAAAGTAAATCCGTTGGGCATCTTTCTTTGCCTTTAGACAATAATTCTGATGCAAAAGAGCCAAACGGGACAGGCAACAAAACCAAACAAACAAACTAAGAATATATATTTATTTCTTTAAAGGACGTACAGATAAAAATACCTTTATTAATATGAAACACAACATGTGGAAGAAGAAGAAACTGTCTGTGGTAACTTTATGTAATCTTTGTATAACTGAATCCATAAACACTTCCATATATTGAGTCCACACTAGAAATTGCTTCATATCTATTTAGCTAGTCTAGGTTTAGCAGACAATGTGATCATGTGTTTGCTGTTTTCTTGCAAAATAATTATTTCGGTTCTGGAGACAGGGTTGTATGCATAACTCAGTCTGAAGCAGGACTAACTAACGTGATGTTAATGGTACCTCGTTGATGTCTCTTTCAGTGCAGGCTATACCTCTCTTTGGTTAAAGATGGCCTTACTATGAGTTCAAACAGAATATTACAGTAGTTAGCTAATGAATGTAATGCAACGTTACTGTTAAAAAAAGAAATAGAAATAAACATTTTAGTTGACAATGTGAACTGTGTTTCTTAAAATACAATAAGATAAGATAGTTTATGTCATAAGTCTGGGATTCTCCACTATTTGACCTTAGAACTGAAGAAGCTTCTCGGATGAGAGGTGAAACGTCTTCAAGCAATTTGAAGAAGTCCAGATGCTTTTCTTTCCAAGCTCCTTAGACTACGATGACCTGGATGAACGAGAACCTTCACAGACCCACAACCCTCTACAAAATGCCTTGTGTAGATGAATGAGTGAAACATACTGATCAGCTGTCTAGTGACACAACATCCATCCTCTTTACTGCATGATGGTGTAACCATCTGTCCATGACTAGCCATTTCATTTTGAGACATGATGAGAAAATCACATTAAGAAAGAGAAATCAAACATTTGGATTTATTTTAATGAGCTCAGACTATTTGAGAATGCAGAGGAGCTGGTTGTGAACTGAGCTTCAGAGAAACACAACATTTTGATATTCACTGTGAAGCTTTGAGTGGAAAAAGACAGAAAAACAACATCTGGATCTTGGAATAATCATAGCTTCAATCTTTAAAGGACGGAAGAG
>NW_005190363.1:3678-4414 GCF_000239375.1 Pundamilia nyererei
GAATGTTATCAGCACACAGAAATCACATTAACTTGGGCATTAAAAGATGTTAGTGGATTATCCACCAATAAATTAGTCGATTTTGAACAGATGACAGATTAGGCCTGGGTATGTGATATTGTTAGCAAACACAGAATATTGACCAGGAACAACTCATTCATTTACATCATTTAGGTTGGCTACTGAAAACCACACCTCATCTCCTAATTTATTTACCTGGCTAACTCTGCACAGGTGTGTCTGAAATGGTCGTCTCTAATAAACCACATTCTCCACTTTTAAGGTCTGTAGTCTACATCCTATATCCAAAAAACAAACAACAAACAACTGCCCCCACTATTTCTTTTTCCCCCTGAGCTTTCCTTATCTCTGATTCTAAGCAGACTGCTGGATCAATAGTCTATTGTAGAAGAGCAGGAGAGCATTTAGTCCGTCATGTAGAGGGTGGTAGTGACCTCTTCCCATTGTTGCTTCCTGGTAAACTTCCCAGCTGTAAATTCCTGCTGTTCTTTGATCTTGATGTGAAATACAGCACAGACAGTTTCCCTGTTCATCACTCAGACAGACTAATTCCTTCTTTTATATTAGCTCCTCTATCACCCCATCTATTGTTTCTCTTACCGGGAGCGTATTGTGAGTTCTGAATTCTCCACTAAGGATTTTATTTCTTAATCTTCAGGCCTTTTACGTTTACAAACATTGGACTTGTTGTTTTTTACAAGGATTATAAACGTTT
>NW_005190364.1:0-1103 GCF_000239375.1 Pundamilia nyererei
ATTTAATTGTGTTGTGGTTTGCAGTGTTTTGTGTTGTTTCACTTTAAATTTGTTTAAAAGGAAAAAGCTGAAAATTTAAATAGTTAAAAGCTGAACTGTGAATAGTTGTTTTTTGTATTATATGATTTATTTATTACATTTTATGTGGAGTGAATAAATAAAAGTATATTTACAGTGGCCCCTAGAAACAAAGCACGTACAAACTCCAAAACATGTAAAAACTCCAAAACACTTAAAAACTCAGAAGCACGTACAAACTCAAAACATATACAAACACAACAGAAGTGCTCCAGAGTGCTGGGCGCAGTATTGAGCTTTTTGTTACCTAGTGGCTACACCAGCCAGAAAGTACCAACGACCGGATTTGGTGAACTTTTTTTTTTATTATTTGAATATAAATGAGTGCTTGTGTATAAATACACAAACCATACACACATGCTTTCAATTGTGTAATTTAAGTGATCTAGGTAGCTCTGTTTTGGAAGTTCAGTTAACGCTACAAATGTGTTTTAGAATTTGTGCTTTTTGGAGTTTGTACGTGCTTTGTCTCTAGGGGCCACCGTAAGTATTTATATATAAACATATATAAATAAAACCACTTTTTTTTACATTAGTAATTCCTTTTGTGCATAATTTTATATTATTGTTAATAATAAATTAATTGAAGTAACAAAACAACCTGAAGAGCCAGTTTGGAGCCAAAAGAGCCGGCTCTTTTTAGTGAGCCGAGCCGGTTCTCTAAAAAGAGCCAGAAATCCCATCAATACTTAACAGGAAGGAGACTTTTAAATTTTTAATAACTGTTTAACAAACGCTTGTTTGTGCAGGCCCGCTTTTAAATAAAACTTTAATTTGCAGCTCTTTTTGACTTCCAACTTTGTGGAAAATTAATGAAATAAAAAATAGCCCACATTCAAATAAATAAACTGCAGCAGTGGGCTATTAATAATATTATTATGGTATGTAGTTATTTGTTTTAAACAACAGCATATTAAAAGATACTAAATGATACTGTGTGCAGTTGATAATATTATTAGGAAGTAGAATTTCAATGCAGGCCACGTTAAATGAGCCTACAAATATATAATCTTTCATTTATGATT
>NW_005190364.1:2321-4413 GCF_000239375.1 Pundamilia nyererei
GCATTTCAGGGCCGCATTTCGAGCAGCCTTTGAATTGGGACAGCCTTCGGCGCGCCGCTGTGACGTAATCGGCCTTGAAATACGTACTTTAAGGCTGCAGACCCTGAATTGGGATACAGCCCCTGAAAGTGTCCCTGAAGTTTAATAGCATATTTGTCTGAATTTAATTTTTGATGGCTTATCAAATCATACATGTTTTAGGACAGTCAGTATAAGTGGTAGCTTAAACACTTAAGCAATAAGAAAAAAAATCAGAGAACCAGAGTTGTGAGTGGACAGTGTTTGGTATATTAAAGCCAGTGGACTACCTGAAAATTAGCTTATTAATTAATTAGTGAATATAATGTGTTTGAAAATTAAATATAAATGTTGCCAAAAAGGGAAATAATGAAAAATACATAAATATTCCTTCCAGCAGGTACAGTGAAAGGACTTTTGAATGTAATATTTTTTGGGGGTGGCTGTAGCTCAGGAGTAAAAGCAGGTCAGCTACTGATCAGAAGGTTCGTGCTTCTTTCTCTGGCTCCTCCAGTCTGCATGTCAAATATCCTTGGGCAAGATACTTACCTCAACTTGCTCTCCGATGCATCCATCGGAGTGTTAATGTACTTAGAAAGCACTGAGTACAGATGAAGTGCTTGTGAGAATGGGTGTGATTGGGTGAATGTGGCATGTTGTATAGAGCACCTTGAGTACTCCGGGAGAGTAGAAAAGAGTTATATAAGAATCAGTCCATTTACATTTTCATTTTAATTACAAAATGGGTGTGCCACTGTTGTTGCTGTAACATCTCAATATATACATTTATTTTCAGATTTACATATTCAGTCCAAATGAACTAAATCTGATGAGGTTTTCTGTTGCTTGTGATTTAAATAATTACTTTGTATCCAATAGTTTTAATCTGAAATGAGATTAAAAGTTGTGGTTCTTCACATTTTATTAGAACTGACTGTTGGAGCCACAAAGCTTCTGTGTAAGAAATATGCATTGTGCCTTTATGCATTTGTGCCAACAAATATTGGTGCCTATTCTTTGCACTTGTGTAGTAAGAATGCATTAATGACGCATTATAGCCATCTGAGACTGCAGCTATTGTTTGTCCTCTGTCAGAGATTTAGAGTATAGTAAGTTCTTGAAGAAATTGAGGATTTTACTAGTTATTTTATGTCACAGTAAATTGGATTGTGTGTGAAGAGGCTCAACAGTCATTACACAGTGATCTGATGTATTGTTTCCTTTCTTTAGACTGCTGATCTGATCGTCTCAAGTCTGGTAAGTAAAGGTTTGTCTGAGGTCCAGTGCTAAGAAAAGTCTTTCTTCCTTGCAGATTTATTTTGTTTATGCTTCTTTGTCACATTTAAATGTTTCAAATCACCTAACAAGGATAACCTGGATAAATACAAGATGATTTTATTTATGAAGCACAGAAAATCAAACCAGAATAACCTGGCCTAATGTAAAATCATGTTGCTGTCTAATACACAGCTGTGGAGGGCCTGATAGCAACAAGTACCATTAAGCATTTACGATAACTAGTAGTGACTGATTTACATCACTGGGGGGGATTTTGCCCACTCTACCTTCAGAATTATTTTCATTAAGGTCCAATATAAGGTTTTCAAGTCATGTAAAATCCTCAATTTCATTAAAGTCCAGACTCTGATTAGTCTACACCAAGAGTTTCATTTTATTCAGAGTTGGACTTGCTTGTTTGCTTCAGATCAATTTCCTGCTGTGAATCCCAAGTGTGATTAAAGTGAAGCTTAGGAGCTGATGGCTTGATGCAGGTCCTGAAGTAGTAAAGGAACTCTGGACCACCACAGTAACAGCATCATGTTTGACTTTAATGCTGGTGTTTTTCTGAAATTCGTTTCTCACTATAGGAGAGTTTAGTGCAGTGAGTCAGCACAGCTCTTGGTGATCATCAAGATGTTTTTAGGCAAATGTGAGAAAGGATTGGTGTTCAGTTTGGTCAGTTAACCAATAAATTTGAGTTGACTGGATGTAAAGTTAATTTAGAACAGGAAGCCTGAAACTGACTGCTCTAATGTCAGTGAGTAGGTTTGTTTGGAACATATAATATTTACAG
>NW_005190365.1:0-1599 GCF_000239375.1 Pundamilia nyererei
ATGTGTGTGTGGGTGTGTGAATTGGGGGCTGTAGGTACACAGCAGGCAAAGGCTATGTCAACACATAAAGTCTATAGGGAAGTGTGCTAAAGTCTCACTTTAGCATTCATCATCCAGTTTTTTTTATAGTGCATTCATAAAGTTGTGATTTTTTGTTTAACAGGCTTGAATTTAATTAATTTACTTAATTCTTATCTGAATTTGTGTTGATGTATTTGACCTTACTTACCACACACATCTTTCTGTATTACAACCAGCAACTCCATCCTAATCTCAGTCTGTGTTGAGAACTATGTAGGTGTGGATGCAAGGATTTCTTTCCTAATATTCAAAACAAGCTGTAAAATTTAACACACTGCTGCCTTAAATTTAGAGAGGATGACCCCTCTGGGACTAAAATGCAATAAAACCCAGCTTTACAGAATCCGATCTAACTCCTGTAGCCACTCTGTCCACATTTTGCTCCCTGCTTGCACACTTCTTTGCAACTTCCCAAACTCAGCACTTCACTTTGTGTTCACTGCGTGGATTTTAACACTTCGTAGCCTTAAAAAACAGGTCAGAGTGTTGAAATACTTCATGCAAGAGAGGTTGTTTTTTCATTTGTTCCTGTGCACATTTATATGCACGTCAAGCTGCCTGCTTCTGTAAGAAAGCAAACAGAGCCAGGACTATAGCACATCATATCTCTGTGATGGAGGAGCTAAAGTCTCCAAGCTGTCAGCCCATCTTCTTCCAGCACAATCCCTACCTGATGTATGATGCAATATTCATACTCTGATCCTACAAAATGAGTTGAAGGAGATGTTACATAAAATTCAACATTTTACTTTTAACACATTGTACTAAAGATAAATATGATTCTTTTTTCATTGTTATTCCATTATGCACTATGGGTGTTTAGTGTGATGGGTTAAATTACCGTTACTATAGATATGATTGTTTTTGAATTACTGAATTGCTGTGTGTCATAGAATGTGTCAAGAATAGGCGTTAGCGTCCTTTACTTGCAGAAAAAGGAACAATTACTGAATCTTCCGGAATGCACTGGGCAGGGTACACCCTCAGCACATTGCCACTTCGACCCCATTCACAACCATACTGGTTTTGGGATCCTGTGCAATTAGAGATTTTCACAGATATATCCTCATGCTGACAAAGGGTTACAGCATAGAAAACAAAATAATAAATTGATGTGAAACAGTGTAACTCTGAGTAAAACTCCCCAATTTGAATAAATGTTTCAAAAATGTGTTAATTAGAGAGTTTTTTATTTCCAACATTTTTATTGTCTTGTTCCTCTGGCAAGTAAAAATCACACCTGACTGTAGAAACATTACCATCACCAGCTATTTATTAATGTGCCCATCTCCGAGTTTGTGAGTGTCCTCCCCACAGAAACAACACCATGATTTTATTCTACAAGCTCTTATTATGACCTAAAGTTTTATTAACAATAACTTGAGAAAGCTCTTTCTCAAAGATAGATGGGTAGTGTGCGTACATCCATCCATCCATCCATCTTCTTCCGCTTTATTTGGGGCCGGGTTGCGGGGGCAGCAGCCTAAGCAGAGAAGCCCAGACCTCCCTCTCCCCAGC
>NW_005190365.1:3016-4412 GCF_000239375.1 Pundamilia nyererei
AGTCAGATAAGTCAAACTTCACTCAGCTCATTCTTCTTGCTTCCTCCACTTCTGTAACATTGATTCATTACTGCTGAATTCTCTCACAGCTGCTCTATTCCTATGTTGTTGCAGTATATTAATGACTAACCTCGTATTGTGGATGGATTTTCTCAGTTGTTCCCCTGACTGAAGTTTGGTCCATTTACAGCATCCTGCTATGCGATTGCATTTGTCTCTAACTATCGGGAACCCTCATGTTAACTTTTAGCGAGTGCAAAAAAGTTAGTGTTCATCCTCCAGCTTCACTGTGTTTATGTTATGCTAACATAGCTGTGTAGCTAGCGATCATGTAGCACATCATTATATACCAGCTAGCCCAACTTCAGTAACCCTACAAATGTCACTGCTGTTTAGTTTTCTGTCTTCATTTATGTTGGAAGTGATCTTCAGAAATCTCTCAGTCAGAACATGCTATATCGTGTTTAGGTGGAAACTAGCGAGCTAACTTCCTGCTAACTTCTAACTCTGTTAAATTTAATAAATTCTGTTTTCATCGATGCCTGAATGTTAAACTTAATTGTTACACCTGGTAAAGCAGCAACGCTGATCATTTTATTAAAGATGAAAGAATTTAGACAGTTTCTAACTCTCAGTGATGCCGCAGTGTTTGTTTGACTTTGGGACCTGAAGGCGACATAGTTTTGGACCCAGATTCCTCCGCGAGGCTCCTGACTACGGTAGCCGTAATGCTCTGACAATCCATCAAGCAGTGCGGCTTCATAGTTTACCACAGTCACACTAAAACATTTTTGACAGATTTTTGAGCACCGTGTACCGCATAAAATCAGTTCGAGGTCAGTAAGCACAACTAAGGCTGGATATCGTCACTGATTTCTAGAATTGATTCGAGTCTGATTCACAAGGCCCCGATTCAATTTGATTCACGATTCAATTTGATTCGATTTGAATCTGGGAAATTTTCTCTCAGTCAAAAATATTATAATTCTGATCATTTTTCAGTACATATCCATAAAAAGAAAGCTCACACTTGTGAGACTTTATCAGAGGTGGCCTGTCTTTTTATAGCAGATAACCACCTTAAAAATATTCTGCAGTGGAACAAAAACAAAAGAAAACCATGAATCAACCTGATCCTGCTGAAGTGAAGCAGAGCAAAGTTACAGAGGTTTAATTAGAGACACAGTTAAGCATTTTGCAATTTTGCATAATCTGAAAAAGTTTACATTTCTTTTGTATTGAACAGCAAAAATGAGGCCTCTTTTGTTGGAAGTCAGTGAAATTTAAAATGAAAATAAAAGTAAGAGGGCATTCATGACGATGTTTATGTGAAGCAAAATGTGAAGTGTCAGAGCGTTTTCACTCCCGAGGCGTAACATGTCGACGTTTTGTCACG
>NW_005190366.1:0-4411 GCF_000239375.1 Pundamilia nyererei
ACAATGACAATAAATAAATACTTGACTTGACTTGACTTGACACACATTCACATTCCGATGAATGCATCGGAGAGCAACTTGAGGTTAGTATCTTGCCCAAGGATACTTGGCATGCAGACTGGAGGAGCCAGGGATCGAACCACCAACCTTCCAGTCAGTAGCTGATCTGCTCTACCACCTGAGCCTCAAAATAATTAGTCTCTATGTTTGAATGAGCACTAATTAGTTTTTGTCATCCATTTTCAGACAGAGACTGTACACTCCACAGAGGCTCACAGTTACTGTTAATATCAGAAATGCAGTGTTGTCATTTGAGATTTTAACATCAGACTGAGATGAAATAAAACTTTAAATAAAGATTTAAATGGTTTCAGCTCCATTACACTCACAGAGCACTCGACAGCCTGGTAACTAAACACAGCAGCAGCGGGTTTCCTGGAAGTGTCATTTTCATTTAATAATAATATTGCCAATTATTATATACAGCTACATCCACCCTGGGGGAAACCTTTGACCTTCATCAGGTTTTATTTATTTGTGTCAGAGAAAATCTCATGTCCTCTTCATACAGCTGCCTTAGCAATGATGCTATATGAGCTAATGTGAAATGTGCGTTATTGTTGTCCACTCACCTCTTCTCACTCCCAATATATTTGTGTTAAGTTACTACTGAAAATGTCATTGAACTTCTCACTCTCTGTTTTGTCCTTTCTCCCGCTGCTCAGACAGGGTTGTTTTGATTATTGGGGTTTTCTCCAGAATTTGCCTCAAAGCACTATTGTGAGTTTGCACTAATATAAATAAACCTGTATTTAATTTAACTAATTTGAGTGGCTGTTTCAGGTCATTTGTAGGGCTCTGCCAGTATTTGTCCTGGTCGTCTTTCCACAAGCAAAAACCAGTCCTGCTGCTAAACCTGTCTAGCTCTCCTCGTGTAATGTCCCTACAAGGAACCTGAACTGTACCTACTGTCAACTATCTGGTATACAACAGTTTATCGGTCCACTGGTAGCTGCTCTTTTTGAGATGTATGCAGTACTAGCAGGACTTGCCAGTGACAACTCCAGCGTGCCAGGTCGCATAGCAGTGCTTATGCAAACTTTGACAAGTTGCTTGAAGACGTTTCACCTCGCATCCCAGAAGTTTCTTCAGTTCTAAGGTCAAATGGTGGAGAGTCCCAGATTTAAACCCAGTGGGAGTTTCCCCCCAAAAAGGGATGATCCTCTACCTAATCACATGAGCCAAGGTGTGAAGGTGTGGGTCACAATCATTGTGAAACCTGGTCCCCACCCTATCATGCGAATTCCTGAGGTCAGATGACCCAGGATGTGAGTGGGCATTCAGGCGTCTGGGAAGGATCTCAAAACTGGATTATAGATGGCAGAGAGTTGGTGTCGTAAACCCCGCCTCTGTTCAAAGATGGTCGCTCACAGTGGACATAGATGGCTTCTTTCACTCCTCTTTCAAACCATCTGTCCTCTCTGTCCAAAATGTGAACATTGGCATCCTCGAAAGAGTGACCTTTGACCTTTAGATGCAGATGGACTGCTGAGTCTTGTCCTGTGGAGGTGGCTCTTCTATGTAAGTTCTGTATTAGTTAACATTTAATATGGAGATATCAATACAACTGTTTTGTAATCCAGACACTGGCATTTTAAAATTGTAATATGCAAAACCAAACTACTGAATCATAGGTGCTGTTTTTTCAAAACTAATATTTTCTGCACTATGATGGTAACCTCAAACTAACTGCAAAACACAGAGCGGGAGAGACCGTAACAGACCAGCAGGCTGTTGTATGAAAACAGAAGCTCTGCTATACTTGACCCCTGGGAAAGTATTTAGTATAAGTACTTATGAGAGAATGGTTGTAACAGCTGCTTTTTTACACAACTAAACAGGTCAGTCATTATGACAGCAGCTGGAGGAGGAAAGTGTGGGAGGAGATGCACACAGCAGAGCCAGTAAATATCACAGCTGCTCTACATAAGTAATAATATGAGTAGAGTGAAATTTTTATTCCTGTTGATTATCAGTGAATAGATAACTCACAAATTACTGACCAGTCCACCTGATGTGGATAAGCAGGAGATGGATGAATTTCCTCTCAGAAGACAGACCGATCTGTAACTGTGAGAGTAAAAAATGTTCGTTTTGTGAAATATAGCCCTTGTTTTTGCTAATACATTTAGCCACATCACCTCATTGAATTTTTAATCAAACAAGATGTCACTGAAATACAGACTTTTCAGGTTTATTAATTGTTTTTACGAACATTTTATATATACAGTCACATATCTAAATTAAATTTTGGTGGAAAAGACAAAGTCAAAGAGACAAAATCATCAAAGTGCTCCTAGACAGTGTCACTGCCGAAGACCGTCCCAAGGAAAAGGACTCAAAATGCAGGATGCAGACGGAGGCACTGGTGAGCGTGTTTAACAAAGTTTATTTACAGGACTAGTGAACATACAAGGCAACAATCAAACTGTGAGCAGTGAGCTAAGAGACTTAACATGAACTATGAATACGGTTTGAACCTGGCTGCCTGGTGAGTAGCTATGAACAAAAACATAAGGACAGGTGAGGTAATTTACTACGATACACAGAGACAGTATGGTGGTCTACACTAACAGTGGCTAGCTGATGATTGTGTTGTCTTCGTAGAGCTTTGAAAAATAACACAGCATCCACTTGTCTTTTGTGAGCTACCGCTCCAAACATTTTTATTCACCATTCACAGACCAGTCTTCTTTTATGGAGGCAATGCCCCTGGGGGCATTCATGAGCCCTCTCCAATACAGCGCCCCCTGCTGGCAAACCCTATCACCACATGAGCACCCACACATCACCACATCCCCTTTTCTCTGACAACATAGGTCCCATGAATCAACATATACACATAATTGTTTTACATCAATATTTTTTTTTTCAATTGTTCTTTTTTTTTTTCAACACCATCAGAATATAAGATAAAAACAAATCCAGTCCTGTCTTTACAGATTAAGCCTAACTGGTCTCTTGACCTTACGCTCTGACCTCCTCAATACAGGTTCTGAAACAACTGCACTTTTCTCCACATGCTCATGTCCATCCAGTGGTTTCAAATCAGACACTGTCTCTGCATGTGACACATCAACATTTTCATCTTCCTCACCATATTGTTCCTCCTGAAATGTCTCTTTAGTCTTCAGCAAGTTACGACGGTTCCTTCTGAACACATGACCTTCTTCAGTTCTTACGTCATATGATCTCGGACCTGCTTCCTGAAGAACAATGGCTTTCCTGCTCCATGCATTCTGTTCTTGGATTCTCACTACATCATCCTTTGCAAGCAATCCAAGTGCTCTTGTTCCTTTGTCGTATTGTAGTTTTTGTTTCCATTTCAGATGCTCTTGTTTTTTTTATAATTCCTTCACTCTGCTTGCTTTCTGCATAGCAGGGCAAAGTTGAGTGTAGCTTACGATTCATCAGCAATTCTGCAGGGGATAAACCACAGTCAAGAGGAGCAGTCCTGTAGCTCAGCAGAGCTAAATAAGGATCTGATCGACTGTCTGTAGCCTTCTTCAAAAGCTGCTTGATGATATGCACTCCTTTTTCAGCCTTGCCATTTGCCTGTGGATGTTGAGGACTTGATGTGACATGTTTAAAGCCGTATTCTCTTGCGAAATTCTGCCATTCTTTGCAATTATAGCAAGGACCGTTGTCACTAATGACAGTTTCAGGTATTCCATGCCTGGAAAAGATAGACTTCACATGTGTGATCACATTATTAGCAGTTGTACTTGTAAACAGAGCAATCTCAGGAAAGTTAGAGTAATAATCTATCACCAACAGATAGTCTTTCCCATTAAAATGAAATAAATCTGTTCCGACTTTCCTCCAAGGCGCTGTGGGAAGTTCAGGAATCATCATGGGTTCTCTTGCCTGTCCGCTCTGAAACTTGTTACATGTTTCACACTTTCCGACCATGGTCTCAATGTCTTTATTAATGCCAGGCCAGTACACAGTGTCTCTAGCCCTCCTTTTACACTTTTCTATTCCAGAATGTCCCTCATGTAAGTATCAGATGTCTCAGACTCTGTGGTATCACGATCCTATTGCCTCTCAACAGCAGTCCATTTAACACATTGAGCTCCGATCTAACATGATAATACTTTGAACAAGAACCTTTGGGCCAGTCTCCTTGGATATTTTCCATCACCGTTTGCAGCTCCCTGTCTGCAGCTGTCTCCTCACATACTTGTTTTATCTTTGCGTCAGACACTGGCAGAGACTCCACTATCATATTAACATGATCGTTTACGTCTTTCTCAGTGGAGCTTGCATGACACACCTCTGATGCTCGCGACAGTGCATCCGCTAAAGCTAAATGCTTTCCTGGTGTGTATATCAAGTCAAAGCTGTACCT
>NW_005190367.1:0-1313 GCF_000239375.1 Pundamilia nyererei
AAAAAGAAGCAAAGCTTTTCTTACCTGTTGCAAGTCTGGAGTCGCCAAGGTGGTTAGTCCATTCAACACACTGATCAGCTTGAGGAGGATTGGCTTTAGGTGGATAATTTTAACTCTCTCTCTCTCTCTCTCTCTCACTCACTCACTCACTCACTCACTCACTCACTCACTCACTCACTCACTCACTCTTCTGCGCACACACCTGACTACTTTTTTTTAATGTACTTCAATAACAAAATGTTCAGGTAATAACTTTTAAAACCTCAGCGATGCAAGAAAAACCAACAAAAGTAATCATGAGACCTTTGGACTAATTTTTGGACTAATAGGCAATCGTGCACACTAAAGTGATCACCTGATTTAGGAAATGTGAGCGTGCCTTCCTTGTACTTTGAATAAACTGCAGACTCTTTCAGGTGTCTTAGATAAGATGGAGGCAAGTTGGATCACTCCTGTCGCTTTGGCATCATGAAGTCGATTTAATTGAAGATTTGGTTGTTGAGCCAATAGCTTTCACTCAGCTCACACAAATCGCAACCACGCCCAACCGTGTACAATATTTAGTGCTACAGAAGATCAGTAACGATTCAGACAGATAAAGTCCTACACGCCTTGATTGGCTGGTTCTCAGGGCTCCTAAGGGTGTCATTAGTGTACTCAACAACAACAAACTAAGTCACGTTATTGAGCAGTTTTGTAGATGTTTTCAAAAAAAATCCATGTGTCTAGGACACAGTTACCTCACCTCTAATACAGGCGGCCTGTCATTGCCCATTTACCCTCTTAAAGGTAACACAAGTGCTCCAAGCTATCCTTAGAAAACTGTAGCTGCACTGCATACAAAACAATGGAGGATCAAAGCAGAAGGATACAGTAGGAGCTGTTGTTGTCATCATGGCCGCAGGCAGTCTGAGGGCTGTACCATGAAGAAATATTAATAAGCCAGGAATGTTGAGTCCAAAGGCAGTGTTTTGAAGGTGGCTCTGTTTTTACCCTTGTGCCTGGCTGGATCACAATGATGAGCTAAGTTGAACACAAAACCTGGAGCACGTTATGTTTGGAGGACAGAGGTTAAAATTTGCTGGAACTGCCACATCTCGAGTGATTCATGTCAGGAGGACATGTTCTACGTGTGAAGGGATTTGTACTTGCACAGCTCATTGCCTGTGTAAAATACAGCCGAGTGAAGCTGTACAGTGAAGCTACAGCAGCACAGTCTGTGTGTACTTTTATTTCATAGTCAGAGGAATTTGCAGTCTTTCAGATTTAAATGTATAAATATGATTTATGTTTTATAATGTTATGAGTTTCAT